>NW_018404771.1:760052-900992 GCF_002113885.1 Mizuhopecten yessoensis | reverse complement strand
GGGGGGGGTAGGATGGGAAGCGGGATGGGAAGTGGATGGGGGTAGACGGGACCAGGCTTTAATTCAACGTACTTATGTAATGATTACACTCCTCTTACATTTATATAAAGTATTTCAGCCACTGTAATCTGCAATGTATATTCCTCATTTTTTTTTAAAAACAGCTCTTAAGGGCTTGTCACACCTAGGCGATTTTCGGGGATAGGCAGCGCAACGGTATCACATCGCTAAGAACAGTAAATAAAGCAATGGCAGGCGACGGTACAAACTTGAGAAATATTCTTAACAATTTCCGCCGTTGCGCTGCCGGAGCGAGCAACAAGACCACAACGGCAGCGCAACGACGGTACTCCGGTATTTCTTCGTTAATGTCGGTAGATCTAGAGCACCAATAGCGCCCCGTACTGAATCGGCGGCTCTCCGGTGGCCTCAATGTGTACCGTACTGGTACCGATGTGGGGGGACCGGAAATGTAGTACTACCGAATACCACCGAAGTAGTACTGATGCACCGTCGATGTTCTAACGACAGAAAAGTGGTATTCGGTAGCACATAGGCTCTTACATCGGAAGGACAATAGTAGAACAACGGTTTCGCAACGGGAATGCCGGTACTACATCGGTATTGCTACATTCAATTTCTTTTTCAAATGCTTTCTCGCCGGAGCTCTACCGATTTTCTCGTTGTTGTTAATTTTTGCTCCGGTTAAGTCCCGACGAGGTACATCGATAGTGTGTAACAGGCCCTTTATACCTGTCTTAAAATGATTACTATACTGCACCTCTAAATACATTTGTTTCGTCCAAATGGATTTACGATTCGAAAATAGGAAACAATTCCGTTGTGTCAAATTAGATTGGTTTCTCAAAAATATTGCTTCAATTTTCAAATGTCAGATAAAGTCTTGTTCTCGCGAGGTTTTGTTATTTGTATATGCCAGGGCGTCAGCACACAAAATTGGAACTCAAAATCAATACGAAAACGAGAAACAGCAGAAACCAAGGAAGCATGAACACAAACATAGATATATGTTATGACCCGCCCACCCCCTCATAAAAAACCCCGAGGCCGAAAACTAATTATTCACTTGTGTAAGAACGTGACTTATATAACTTATTCGTCTTGCAAGCCATCATGTTTGGCGAAGCAGACAAGTACAATTCCTGGACGACGACCGATTTGATTGGTATATATATATGCCATGCTCTGTTACGTTGATGCATTAGGGGGCCTAATAGTGCTCTCACTATATTCCATGTACAGTAGCAGGGTATTTTCCCCACACGGTTATAAAGTTCCAACTGGGTAATCAAGTTTTCTGTCGGGTTATATAATTAAGAACACGTGTTATTGAACGGATATATCACACATTTTAGTTAAATGAACTTTTTCCGAAACAAATGGTGGATGCAAACAACCTGTCATAATTATATTATTTCTGGACATTTGATTGGGTGCCACTATCAAATTTCGTCACTTGTAGTGTGATGCGGCAATTTTTGTATCTCCATTGAAAAACAAATCGACGGTTTCTCCGATTTCACTTGTAAAGATGGCATAAGTGTGGAAAACTTTATCCCATCACTGATTTGCACCATTCAGGTATTCAGTTCATTCATATTCATGATTACGGTGATGAGTCCCTCGTTAGAACATCCAAAAAACTGGCCATGTTTTTCGTTTAGTCGTGATCAGTGAAACGCTTAACCGTAAGATGAGTCAGCAGCGAATACATGTTCCGGGTGAAAATAATCTCTCAAGTCACCGTTGAGCAAGCACTAATACATCTTGTAAGTCAAGCATTTTCTTTCATGATGTATTTAACACGTAATTAAATGTATTAATTCATAATGAAAACCTGTTTAGGAAATGATACTTAAGTTTAGAACAGTGGCATACAACTTGTTAAGCTAACAAGGCTCTACCACAATCGAACTTCATTGTACTTACCCCCATAAATTATGCATTATCCTCCCACGCCGACAAATCGATTATACCGACAAACCATGATGTAAAATATTGATTCATACTTTTGCATGATACATATTTAATGTTTTGTTTTTTTTGAAAATGAATTACTTTATGAGACTGAATAAAATTATCTGCATTTCAGTATATTTTGTATGCGTCGTGGTGTGTTGTTTACGCTTGCTTCAGCGAATATAAACAGAGACAAGATAAAATATGGACATATTTTTCCAATGAACTAATTGAACCTGAAACTGTGCAGCAGGTGTATTTTACTCAAAATCATAATCTTTTGGATGCTTGATGAACTCCTCCGAGTTAAACGTATGTGTGACTAAGACCAATGTACGAATTTTTTTTCAATATTGCATACTCTCCTAAACTAACAATGTTTTCCCCCTTTGGTTCAGTATCTGTAGACGACGGACAATAGGATTCCGTATGTATTCCCCGGGGATCAGATAGTGTGAAAAGAATCGAAGACAAACAAAGATCTTGGTGTGGCAAGCTATATAGCTTTGGCACTGTGATCGAGATACATACAGTATGCCTACAACACTCTACCATACAATTACATGTACATCAAATAAAAGAGTAACATACTCTTATAATTGCATGCAAACACATTTTTGTCATATTGATTTCCGCCTTCCTTACTGATATACAGGCTAGCTTTCTTGGGTCTTACTCCCAAACTGTGGTATGACTTTTCCTTTGCATCACTGCATACTGTGTTGGTCTCTATAGCTCTAGATCTATGGAGGAGGGACGGGGACGGCTGAGGGGGAGAAGAAAGGGTTATTATCGACAACAAAGAATCGATGAAAGGGGGAATAGAAGCAAGAGGAGAAGGTTTGAGGTGGAAGGATGTATAAAATGAGCGGACTCGGAAGGAAGAGGAAAGAAGGAAGGAACATGTTTGAAATAGAAGGAGGAGGAGGAGGAGGAGGAGGAGGAGGAGGAGGAGGAGGATGGTGAGACACAACAAATGAAGAGTTAAGAGAGATACGATGGCTCTCCAAGGATCCGCCTTTGTTTGATCAGAGCCGCGGTACATGCACGGTATGTTTGTACTGCATTCACATCACGAACATGCAGTGATCATCAAAAATATAAAAAAAAAAATCTAATCACTTTATCAATAGGATTGTTTTCATCACATTCCCAATTCTCGTGTAGAAAACTCATTCACGAGATATCTTTACAAATTTGACCTTGAACCATGAGAACATGCATCACTGCATCTTTCCACATGCCCTGATGCGCGATATTTGCACGAAATGATTCGTGATTTGAATTATATTGTGTAGAAAATTTGTAAATATGTTTAACAACGTGATATGATATCGACCTAGAGTAGAGCGTGCATGGAAGGGTTTTGGGGGGAGGGGGGGGGGGCGCGGGAGAGGGGCTGATTACCCCGCTCGTTGAGAACGTAAATTTGTGGCATGTTAAAACATAAATTGGCTCGAAAATCAATCTGCTTTGACGCGGAAAACGTGTTATTTATATTAAACTATGGCAAGGCGGATTGAAATATGTAGAAATCAGAAGGAAATATGGCCACTAATGGAACTGTACGTTCTATAGGAGAGGTTGTCCAGTACAACTTTAGTACGCAGACTTTGTACTTTAGCTACCTTAGTCTTAAAGGTACGTAAACTGTGTACATGAAAAAAAGTTACCATATTCTTAATAGTACGCATTCCTTGCACTAAATTCGCCTTACTCTTGTACATTTATAATGTACTTAGTTTCTTAAGTCTTAATGCTACGTATATTGCATGCTAAGTTCACCTTAGTCGTAATACGCATGTTGTGTGTATTAAAGTTACCATAGTCGTAGTGGTACGCATAAAGTTCATTGACAGACGGTTCAATGGTCAAAGATGGATTGATGCTATGATATAAATTTAATATCCTTGGGGTTGATTCCCAATACGACTCCGGTCCGTGCCCGGTTATATTCTGCGACATATTGAAGAAATGGTGTATCTCTTGACACGTCATCCGAGCACATTCCGATTTCTAATTAATATCATGAGACGTAAGAACGAAATTACCTCCCATTATTAAACGCTAGGGGGCGCGACAATTTCACGTCATATTCGGAATATGACACTGAATAGAACGCTGCTAGACGTCTGTGTTTTCGATCGTAAGACGGTGTGAGTGGAACACTTACAGCTTGCGACACCGTACGTGGTTTTCAAAGCCAACTGATCTTACGCCTAAAATCATTGATTTTTTTAAATGTCGTCAGTGTCGTGACGTCATTCATTAGGCCAATTGCGGCATGTTTTATTGACAGACGACAGTAGCCATCGTGCTATTTTGGGAATACTAAGCTTTGCTCATCACGTCTTCCCTGCGTTTTAACATACCCCTGGGCCCTACGAATCCTCGAACATGTTACAAACGTCTCTCTAAGCAAGAGTCATATCTTTAAACAACGTTCAGGAACTCGTAATGCATATCGTCTAGTTTCTGTAAAGAAAAGGAACATGATGATGCCAGCAACGGAACACATTACCAACCTCTTTGATTTAGGGAAGAATCGGCCAACGATATATTTTCTTATTTTTTTAACAACCAGTTTTGACGCATTTTCTATAATTTCTTTAATATCCGGTGTTGTTGATTTTCGTTTCTTTTTGTTTACACATTCATGTACTTTAACCGGGAAAATATTTTGTAATTCAATCGCCGACGACACACACGCTTACTTGCATTGTTTTAAACAAGAAACAGTTTTAAGCTGGATAAGTGGTGCACGCCTATATTTACAGTCTCTGTTCGTAGACAGAATGATATGCCCCCAGCAGCAGAAGCACATAATTACAGTTTAGCAGACATAATGATACAGTTTTGCTATTCAATTTTGAATTTAACTTTTCCACCTTGACTCCGACAGAAATCGATACCAGCTTTGTGTGGTGTTTTAGACACTTGGTTCTGTTGGTAAATCCTGTATTGCATTGTCGCGGTAGTATGTAGTGTTTATAGAAATCATCGGTTTCAGAAATGGCTAGTGGGATAAGCATTTACTGTCGATGTCATAAAATCAATTATTCTCATGGACATTAAAATATGCAAATTTTGTTTGTCACTGTGAGACGTGTCTTACATACTACATACATGTACAGTTAAACTGCAGTGGCTGGGCCAGGAAAGCAGATCTGGGTTGAGGGCAGGGTCTCACCTAGGTTAACAATGGTCACTGAGGTTAATATTGATCACTGAGGTTAATATTGATCACTGAGGTTAATAATGGTCACCGAGGTTAATATTGCAAGTTATGTTTAAGGACTGTTGTTGTTCATTACAACGCTTAGTAAATTTTGTCACGGCATTGCCGTGTCGGAATCAAGTACGTTTTGTCGTAAGATATTGCCGGGTCAGAGATAATTAAGTGTTGTCGTAAGATATTGCCGGATCGAAAATTAGTACGTTTTGTCGTAAGATATTGCCGATCGGAGACTAGAACGATTTGTTAGAAGATATTGCCGGGTCGAAGACAAGTACGTTTTGTCGTAAGATGCGTGTATCACCAAGTCGTAAGACAAGTTCGTTTTGTCGTAAGGTATACATATTGCCGAGTTATAAGACTAGTACTGTACATTTTGCAGCTGATATTTCTGGAGTCAAAAACTTGACCGTAGTATATTTTGTCATCTGATATTACCCGGGTAAGAGACGGCATAATGCATCATGATTTTTCACGTGATTAAGTGCGGTCAGAGACTTTTACGTTTTGTCTCGTGATATTTTCCGGGTCGGAGACTAATACGGTTTTTTCTTGTAATATTGGTGGAGTCGGAAACTTAAATGTTATGCCGTGAGCATATTGCCAGGGTTTGGTTTATTACGCTGTGGTATATTTATACCATAAAGATATTCAGCCAGCTATTATCGTCAACAAATTGGCTGCTTTATTGGACGACACTTGATTTGGTCGCCTGGTGGTCGTTATCCGTCCGATTTTTGGTTAGGGAATAACGTTGCTGATGAAGCCTCAGGCTCAACTTTAGTCCCCAATGAACATTATCGTCCATCATTCAAACTGTACACAGAGTCGCAAACAAATTTTCCGCTGCAAATACGATTACTTTCTGGCCAATTACAGGGCCTATACTTATGCAGTGATGTATCTGCGAGAGATAATCAGTGTATTTTGATAAGGCTTGAGCGCGACAGTCGTGGCCCCAATATGAGACGATAGCCAGAAACAGACCCAGTATCCAATCTCCTGTGCTCTTTCACTGCATTGCGCCCCGTCTGTACGACCGTGTATAGGTCACTTCTGTGAAATGATGCCTGTTTATCCACTAATTCTTTTTGTTAGCCGGACAGAAGACCGAGATGGACGATCTACCCAAGGCTACCTAGCCTTTTGACAGACGGAACGAGACTGGCATACCAAATTAATCCGCCATTTCTCACCGACCGGATAAAGACTATCCGACTCCGAGCCGTGTATTACGCGACTTTCTTTAAAAAAAAACATCGTTACCGGAACGAGCTGGTTTGGTACTTCTGATACGTCCCAGTGAATATGAACACTTTATGATATAATAATATTGTCGGGGGGTGGGGGCAAAATACGATGTATATATATCGTGTATGACGCGCGTTTAAATGACAGATGGACTACCTCGATTTGGTGACAGCGTTCGGGAATAAGCAGAAATCGTTACGTAATACTGATACATTATTTACACTGAAAATCAAATCAAATCAAGTCCAAAACAAAAGGAGAGTTTTCATTCATTGTTAATACTTAAAAAACGGTTTTAATAATGATATTTCAACTACAGGTGCTATATTTCACCTTATGTAATTAAACAATGTTAGTTATTAATTACAAAAAGTAATCAGTGGTAGAGCGTTAATTAAATTCTGTTCTCAGAAAATGAACGTTTGGAACTAATTGAAACCATGAAATCAACATGTTATTGTAACCTTATCATTTCAAGTACTTGATCTTGAATAATTATAAAAAAAAAAAATATTGATAAAATTTAAAGGAACTGTTAACCTTTCGAATACCGTACCCTGAATATTCCGACATATATGCATATTCCATATGCAGCTGTAATCCAACTTCTTGTAAGGTATTCAAATAAAACCTGTGTTTCGACACCCTCTTTAATCCGACCAATTTGTTGGATAAAAGAAAATGTCGAATTAGACAGATTTCACAATCATAAGTATACCCTAAAGAAACCGTATTAACATTTTCTTTCAAAAATAACAGTTTTGTGTTAAACATACAAAAGGCTATATTTTTAATTATTTTTGTTTGGTATTGGACGCGCTACATTTTTCAGCAAAGCCCTTAAGTGATTTTGCAGCATCGTACAGGGCCTTTAGGAGAAGTCAAATTGCTTTCCTACATGAAAGCGATAACATTGTACCGACCATAAAGACCTTGGCAAATCATAATCTTTTCTCGCAGTCCCGAATACGAAGTAGACCGGTTCTCCGGTGAATACAGATTTCTATACGTTTATCGCGAAGCTTTTCTAACCAGAACACCAACATGAGTAATATTTCGTCCGGACTAGACAGGTTGTCTGGTTAAACAGGCTTTCATTTAAGAAATGTTTGATTTAGACTAGGCTATAGTGACACTCTTATTAGAATTCGCTTTGTAGAGTTGATGTTAAACAAAATGGAAATTGAGAGATTGAAGTCGGATTTTGATACTCTGAAAAGAGTGTGCGACTTTCTGAACATTTATTTCGGAAATTCATTACTTACATGTATGTTTGACAAAGCTAACGTTTTCTCACAGGAACCTACGGATTTGTCACTGTTCGGCTATATTTGCACCTAAACTACTGATGTGTTCTGGGAAATATTAAACGTTCTAGATCAAACTTCAATAAAAATGCCAATCCCAATGATGATGGTATATAAACGTCTAATATTACCCAGAACAACAGTTTAGGTCTAAACACAGCTAAAGTTTCGCAAATTCTCAGGTCCCTGTGGGTTTCTTATAGCACCGGGTTGACCCCTGCTTCACGCCCATACTGTGACGTATACGCATATGAAATAAACCTGCGGACCTACTTATGGACAAGACATACATGATCATTATGCAGCACACGTAAAATCCAACAAATAGAAACGTGTTTTTCATTGTAATTTTCACGACTCTATACAAAGCATAGCACTTCCACAACATAAACATTCACAATAAAGGGAACATATCTTTAACAGGCCGCGGACGAGAAATGCGTGATACGTGTTGGCTTTCTCGTTGCTTCGAGACCCCCAGATGGCTTTTCATTTCTACAACGAATTCTGTCATGTTATTAATTCTGTAAGCGTTTATTACCATATTCATGATTCTCTCTATCAATTAGATCTCAATTAAATGTTGCACAGTTTCCACGAACACACAAGAAGTATGTGAATAACTTGCGTCTTCACTCCCATCCATTATCAAAATTCACAGCTTCAGAACTCCGACCTTACGCTGCAAGAGGGGTGAGAATTTTAATACTATCACGCCTTATCAAATCTGGAGATTTGGAAGAAGACTTTGTATAAGCTCCTAGCTCGTTTTCCAATCCCTCTGATATTTTAAGAAAGTTGTAATTGTGTTGGCTTGTTGTTTTTTAATAAAAACACTGTTTAGAGGAAATAAGATCGAGATGAGCGGGCGAGGCGTACACAATCTCCTCAGTTAGCATGGGATTTCATTTGACACAAGTCAAACATCAAAAACAACTTTACCAGATTCCTACAGTTATTTGTTTGAGAAATAAGTGATTTGTAAGTAGATGAAAAATTGTGCTGGATTATTATTTGATTCCGCCGGAGCTTGACGCAATTGAGAAGTTGGCAGATTGTCTGTATTCTCCGAGACCGACCGATTAAGTTAGCTTTACGAGTCATCAGCCGACGCTTAACAGTTATTTGTGGCAAGATGTCGCAGCATAGACGTACAATTCTCTACCATAGAGGATCACCGGGAAAATTGTAAAACGGCAATAAAGGGTAACACAACCATACAGGGTAACACGACCAGACGGGGTAACAAGGCACAGACATACACGGTAACACGGTTATAAAGGGTAAGACAACCATACAGGGTACCACGACCACACGAGGTAACAAGGCAACACAGGGTAACATAACCATTCACGGTAACACGGTACATGTAATACAGAATAACACAACCATACAGGGCAACACGACCACACGGGGTAACACGGCAACAAAGGGTAACACAACAATACACGGTAATACAGGGTAACACGACGATACGGGGTAAGAAGGCAATACAGGGTAACACGACCTACAGGGTAACACGACGATACGGGGTAAGAAGGCAATACAGGGTAACACGACCTACAGGGTAACACGACGATACGGGGTAAGAAGGCAATACAGAGTAACACGACCTACAGGGTAATACGACAAATGTAACACGGTAATACAGAATCACACGGTAATACGGGATCACATGGTAATACGGGATCACACGGTAATACAGGAGCACGCGGTAATACGGGATCACACGGTTATACGGGATCACACGGTAATACAGAATCACACGGTTATACAGGACCACACGGTTATACAGGACCACACCGTAATACGGGATCACACGGTAATACGGGATCACACGGTAATACGGGATCACACGGTAATACAGGATCACGCGAGAATACTTGATCAAACGATAATACAGGATCACACGGTAATACGGGATCACACGGCAATACGGGATCACACGGTAATACGGGATCACACGGTAATCCGGGATCACACGGTAATACGGGATCACGCGGTAACACGGGACCACACGGAAGTACAGGATCATACGGTTATATGGAATCATACTGTTATACAGGATCACGCGGTAATACAGGATCACGCGGTCACACAGGATCACGCAGTAATACAGGGTCGCACGGTAATACAGGATCACGCGAGAATACTTGATCAAACGATAATACAGGATCACACGGTAATACTGGATCACACGGCAATACGGGATCACACGGTAATACGGGATCACGCGGTAATACGGGATCACACGGTTATACGGGATCACACACTAATACGGGATCACACGGTCATACAGGATCACACGGTAATACGGGTTCACACGGCTATACAGGACCTCACGGTATTACGGGATCACGCGTTAACACGGGACCACACGGAAGTACAGGATCATACGGTTATATGGAATCATACTGTTATACAGGATCACGCGGTAATACAGGATCACACGGTAATAAGGAATAACGCGGTAATACAGGATCACGCGGTTACACAGGATCACGCAGTAATACAGGATCACGCAGTAATACAGGATCACACGGTAATACAGGATCACGCAATAATACAGGATCACGCAGTAATACAGGATCACGCGGTAATAAGGAATAACACGGTAATACGGGATCACACGTTAATACGGGATCACACGGTAATACAGGACCACACGGTAATACGGGATCACGCGGTAACACGGGATCACACGTTAACACAGGATCACACGGTAATACGAGAGCACACGGTAATAGGGAGTGCATGGTAATACTGGATCACGCAGTAATACGGGATCACATGCACGGTAACACAGGATCACGCGGTACAGTAATACATGTAATAAGGCAGTACAGTGTTACACGGCATTACAAGGTCGTTCTTTGTTGACTGTCCGCCTATTTTCTACAGTGTACTTTTATACTTCTGTGACCCTGTATGACCTTATTGTGATGATGAGTCATTAAAACTATATTGTGACCCTGTATGACCTTATTGTGATGATGAGTCATTAAAACTGTATTGTGACCCTGTTTAACCTTATTTTGATGATAAGTCATTAAAACTGTGTTGTGACCCTGTATGACTTTATTGTGATGATAAGTCATTAAAACTGTAGTGTGACCCTGCATGACCTTATTGTGATGATCGTAGGCCATTAAAACTACATTGTGACCCTGTATGACTTTATTTTGTTGATAGGCCGTTAAGTCTACCATGTGGTCCCGTATGACGGACTTGTGTAGTCAGGACTACCGTGTGGTCCCGTATGACGGACTTGTGTAGTCAGGACTACCGTGTGGGACTGTTTGAAAGTATTGCTTTCGTGGGTTCTAAAGACCATACCGTCTGACCCTGTATTACCTTATTGATTTGATAGTATGACCACAGTGTTACTCTGTATTACCTTATTGATTTGATAGTATGACTACGGTGTTACCCTGTATTACCTTATTGATTTGATAGTATGACCACGGTGTTACCCTGTATTCCCTTATTGATTTGATAGTATGACCACGGTGTTACCCCGTATTACCTTATTGATTTGATAGTATGCCCACGGTGTTACCCTGTATTCCCTTATTGATTTGATAGTATGACCACGGTGTTACCCCGTATTACCTTATTGATTTGATAGTATGCCCACGGTGTTACCCTGTATTACCTTATTGATCTGATAATATGACCACGGTGTTACCCTGTATTACCTTATTGATTTGAGAGTATGACCACGGTGTTACCCTGTATTACCTTAGTGATTTGATAGTATGACCACGGTGTTACCCCGTATTACCTTATTGATTTGATAGTATGACCACAGTGTTACCCTGTATGACCTAATTGCGTTTTTGTTCAGAATATCCTGTTACCTTGCATGACCCTATTGTATTTTAAAGAACACAACGCTGTTCTGTTAACCTAGTTGTGTTAGTTTGCCGTGTGGCCCTGTGTGACCTTATGGTGTTGATTTGCCGTTAAGACTGCGTACCGTGTCATCTGATATACATTGTATATAGAACGATGATACTACTGTGTGACCCTGTATGACCCTATTGTGCCAATTGGCAACATAATCATCTTGTGGTCCCCTTCACATAAACTTACTTCTGTTTACGTCTCTCTCCCTCTCTCTCTCTCCTTCTCTCTCTCTCTCATGAGGGTAAGTGGTCGGCAGTGACATAGTGGGGACAGACATCGCCCAAGGGCTTGGGGTTTTATAAGATTGCTGATAAAGAATGATTACAAAGTAGAATGAATTCCCTGTCTCTTCCTCCCCCGATATACGTGTTCTACAAATTCCACAGATAAATTATTATTACATATAAAGAGGATATAGTGTCTTCAAATCCTCGTTTTCGAAAATGTGTTCAAGATGGTTGTATCTTAATGGGATCTGGGAATTATCGCGTCAGTGTTGTCACGATCACGGAGCGGGGAGGTTCTATACCCGCACTGTTTCCGAGACGGCAAAACCCAGATAACACTTCAATAACTCACGATAATGGACGAAAAATCTATGGCATACAAACCCTACAAATTATACCTAAAAAACCCGTACTTGTCTTGATCCGCTACTGTTTTAGCCATTTACTGTGTGAACAGACGGCAACGTCAAACATTTTAGAGACCCAAAAAAGTCTGACATTGGCATCACAATCTCTAAAAAATCTTGTTTATAAGGAGGGATTTTCTGAAATGTTTCTCGAACATTTTAGAATAAGCTTGTAAAGAACTTCATCTTTAATCGTGCGCAAACAAAAGTCATCTTTCATTAAGAATGATACAATATAGCGACTGCTGGCTTTAGACGACATCATATGTATTTACGTTTATGTCCGATATGAATCACGAAACAAACATTCACCGCTTTGACATCTATAAGCATGACTAATGTAAACCTTATCTCTCTCAATTAACAACTTACGTCTAAATGACATGAATAGAAACAAACATGCAATGATATTGCCTTGAACGAGGCAATACTATTTGAAGGTCTTGTTTGTTTTATCTTTATTTTGTGGGGGGATTTTCGGCCAAATACCATGCCACATTTTAAAGATAAATACCAAACGTTACTTTGATACCTGTTAATTAGTTTTTTACTGAAGCGCGATCACAAATTTACAAAAAAAAATATAAGGGAGATAACTCTATAAAAAACAAGATACATTTTATTAATGTGTAAGTTGGCATACAACCTTACACTCGTCATAAAATAATTCAACATCATAAACAAAGTCTAACCTGCTTATAAAGATCATCCCTAGAGCAAGAAAGCAGAACTAATCTTTTTATTCAGGTCGATATAAAAAAAAACTCTACTTGGGATTTTGTTAGTGAAGACGTTGGTCGTATGAGGTCTTTATAGACAGGTGGTATCTACGTCGATAAAAACCCAGATATATTGCCCCTCTTTTCATTTGCCACCTAATTTACCGTCAACATATTTCAAAATTCCTTTTTTTTCTTTTTCTTAATGACTCCTGTATAAGCTCCCTTCAATTTATCGCCAAACCCCGTCCCAACAAGATTTCTCTGAACAAATATTGGCAGTATAACGAGGTTTTACTGTATACGGGAGAAGCGATGATCATAACGACACAATTACAGTGAGAGTGGGCGATACTCTACATAGAAAAGCAATTCATGAACGATAAGAACACCTTGCGATGCTGTTTGATCAATTTCAAAAAATAATTTGTACAACTTTATCATATATGTTGAAATGAAGTTAAAAATCATAATGGATAGTCTAACCAATTAAAAAGCCATCCATCGAGAAACAGCTGGGTCCACTTTGTCAAGGTTTTATGTGCCGACGAAAATTTAATGCAATTTTGTGTATACCATGATGAAAACACCATATTCAACTTTGAAGAGTATGTGTCTAGAGAAGAAATCATAATTTCAGATAAAAAAAGTTATTGAAAACAATCAAATTGAAACTCTTAAAGCGTTCACGTTTCTCTAAGTTAACCAAGCAGTGAATAACCCTAGCTCTTTGCTCTCATTATTTGTCTTAGGTCCGTTTTAGTTTTTTCACGTTTAAGTGTTCACAATTTTCAAAATAAAAAAGATATAGAAAAAGTAACGACATATGTCGTCTGGCCTGTCAAGATTCGATAATTTCATTCTCAAAGGTGCCCCGAACAGAATTATTGGTTTTGTGCCTCCCACGAATAAAGTTGGGTAACTGACGACTCTTGAATTGAATTATTCTTACAGTATCACATCGTTAATTATATTTCATTCAGCGACGTCAATTCTCCGATGATTCAAAATCAAATTGAAAGAGAGGAAAAACGAAATAATCTTTAACGTACAAAAAATTAAAGAGGGCTCAATTTAAAGAAGAAATTGAAGGTTTTCGTACTTGAGATTTTTTTCTATTCATGAGTTGTTGAGCGGAAGAGCCTGAAGGCTACAGATTGTGTATGTTTTTGTTGGGTACATGGGCATGTATTTAGGCGGTTGCCTGGACATTAATCGAATCAAAACCTGAAGACGCTTAGAATGAGTTGTACGGGGCGGATGTCTGGGGAAACGGTCAACTTGAAAAGGTTTGGGATGGAGTAGGGAGCACAGTTGTTTGGATATAAGGAGCGGCGCACGGACATTGAGTACATTTTACTTGAGAAATAAACAAAAGTGACCTGTTTGTATAGTAAAAAAACACCCGGGCTAGGCTGTCATTTGACCCCTTGGATCTCCGATCACGATTACGGGGGAGGGAGTGAAGGGGGTATGATGAAAATGAAATTTGGTTAACCAAACATCATTTTTTCTATCAAGCTGGTAAATTATTAGAAAAAATTCGCGCAACAAACGAGAGACGTCAAATGAGCACATGTGTGTGGTGTTGCTTTAAATACATACGTGTACCTACTTATTCTTTTGAGGCGTATGCTATTTTCAAAAATCCTGCAAAATGTTACTCTTCGTTATCCCGTAGTTATGTTCAATTTTACCTTCCGAAAACTGGAACCGAACAACATTTGTTGGACGAAACTTGCGGATGTCGAGAACTCGACTACCGCAAATCTGGTCCTCATGTGGGTTTTTTTTATATAAATCATTTTTTATACGTTTTTTTTATCTATTTATAAGCAACACAATTTTCAAACTCTACGACAACCATGCTTACACTGAAAGAAAGAGTCTCAACTGTGCAGACATTTATCATCAACTTCATTTATATATTTATTTATTTATTTGTTGTTTCTTGATTGTCTATGTTTTTCTTATGTTCCACTATCGAGATCGTAAGTGCTTAAAGTTCAAATTCATGAAATTTTCAAACTTAATGATAATAATAATAATATACAACATTTGATATAGCGCCCTATCTAGCTAACATAAGCCACTCTAAAGCGCTTTACAGTACATAGATATACAATTTCATACAGTCAATACAATTAGCATGTATATATTAATCAATACAATATTGAGGAAGTCGCAGGAGCTGTCTTATCAGGCGCTAACTTCTAGTCCTATGCCACCTGGCTAATACCTCCCTATGTGTGTATGCCTGTGTGTGTGTGCTGGAGATGTATTGTGTATTTAACTGTATGTAATTAACTTGCTGTATTTAGTTGAATCTCTTGCCATTCCATTTTAGATACACACTTGATATTTATAACAGGAAAGAATTACCTCCATGTATATACAATTGAGCATTTGTAGAGGAGTAGAGACTGCATACGATACCCTAGTTACTTGGATTAAATTAATATTTATGCATTACCAACATTCTGTCGGTGCTGTAATTCCCCTTAAATGTCACATACTTTTTTGAACTCCCAAAATAAATGCTCAATTGTCGGTGGGAGAAGATTACAGAAAGTACATGAATGCAATCCTGAGGCGTGATTTTATAAATAAAAACTCTTTTTTTTAAAGTATCATTTATTGGCAAAAAAACTTGCTCGTTTTATAAGCGGATAGCGGGTTTGTTATCGCGGCTCCTGTTGCACTCCCCGAGGTACATGTATGTAAGCTCGTTATATATTAAAGATTGTCTGTACATGTTTTGGAAGTGCAGAAGTATATCTGGGAATATAAATGTAAAGAATGCAAAATAATAATTTAGATATAGCCATTGCACCGTGTGAAAAAAAATGTATATCTAATTTATTTATTTTTTGTATTTTGTTTATCAAAATTATCAAATGCAGGCAAATTATCTTAAATCATCTATGTGTACAATATGTTTGTCATGACATTGACATTGAATTTCTACTGTATGGCTTGTGTCAAATGTTTTTTCAATTTATGACAATAAAATGTTTTAACAAATTATTAATGAAGCATCAACAAAAATCATGATTCGAACATCAAAATCGATGAAAATTCGACAAACTTTGAACAAAGGAAACATTTACATAGAGACTCGTGGAAAACAACAAGAAGAATAAGACCAGGTGTTCCGGAAGGTGAGACGTTTCCTGCTTCATCGACGGTACATCCGACAGGTAAATCTATAGGTCAGATCCAAGTGCAACTTAGTGATAAACATAAAAGTATATGCATCCAGTGATTCTTCAACCTTTCCAAGCAAAAATATCTAGGAGAAAGAAGTCTTTGAACATACTGCATTAAAATCAAAACTAAATTTAAGACTTTTTTTTTTGAAAGTCTTTATCTTAATGCAAGTTCTAACACAACAGAATTTGATATAGGGGTATCTAGGGTGCCCGGGAAGAGACCTGATGAAAAAATAATAATAAAACCAAATCCTTTTGTTTTAGTTTTCTTGATCTCTGTTTTCTAATTCTTGATTCGGTTAAGGTATCCTTGATTTCGGTTAAGCCATCAATGATCTCGCTTAATTGAACCATGATCTCGCTTAACTAGCCCGTGATCTCGGTTTACTAATCCGTGATCGCGCTTAACTAATCCGTGATCTCCGTTTACTAATCCGTGATCTCGGTTTACTAATCTGTGATCTCGCTTAGCTAATCCGTGATCTCGGTTTATTAATCCGTAATCTCGGTTTACTAATACGTGATCTCGGTTAACTAATCCGTGATCGCGCTTAACTAATCCGTGATCTCCGTTTACTAATCCGTGATCTCGATTTACTAATCTGTGATCTCGCTCAACTAATCCGTGATCTCAGTTTATTAATCCGTGATCTCGGTTTACTAATACGTGATCTCGGTTTACTAATCCGTGATCTCGGTTAAGTAATCCGTGACCTCAGTTTACAAAACGATGATCTTGGTTGATTAGTAAACCGAAATAACGAATAACTAAACCTTGATCACGAATTTCTGACTCGAGATCTCGGGGTTTTTTTTCTAACTTTTCACCATGTCCCATCCCGGGCTTCGTAGGTACCAAAACACGCTGATATGTACGGTTGATTAAAATAACATAACCAAAAGCATCAAACAATACTTTTTTGGATGATTTTAATTTCATGGAAATTAAAGTAATGCATTTTAAATCAAATTGTCTTGTTTATGCAAAATAACATCCTTCAACTCAATTAGGACATAAAAATACTGTGAATGACGTCACAGACTTTACCCCATACAGAGACGTATCAGTCACAAATGTGTCTATAAACTGCACGCGCCGGGTAAACAGCCAATCATACCTATCACTGATGACATCAATGCATGATTGCAAATGATAAAAGCGGTTTATTGTATTCGATGCCAGACTGAATGGCGAAGCACTGCGTTACCCTCAATGAAAAGTCCGGAGGCGTTCCACATGTCCAGACAGATACGTAAACACATGACCTGACGCCCTATCGCCGTAAACACATTCTGAACTGTAATTTACTACCATACCCTATGCCTTGAAGCATCCTGATGAAAAAATTAAACTTAAATCAAAGAGGAGGTCGCTTGTTCATTTAATGCTCATTAATTATTGCAGGTATCTTTTTTTCAGATCGCAGAATATCGGGCAATGACGAACGATATTGGATGGTCTGACCGATTAAATCTAATTACGTATGAAGTACACGAAAACCTCGTTCGATTTATATAACTAATTTAAGTCATACTGAAGATTGTAAACAATTACCTTCGACGTCTGGGGTACAGTAAAGAGCATTCGATAGTGTGATTGGAACACTTTTATTACATTTCCCAAGTCTATATATCCATTTACATTTAATACGTGGCCAAAATCGATTTTGAATCTGGGGTGAACGAGCGAGTATCCATTGCACTTCCGGTAAGGTTTTACGTGTACGTGTTTCCGGTTAAAGGTGAAAGCGTTCATTTCCTTTATACGAGTACATTTAAATGTCATTTGTCTGTAGAAACAATACACACGAGTAGGTACATGTATTGGTTTCTTTTTCTGTGACATTTTGTGCGTTACTTTTGTCACATTCACCGCCAATGTGATAAACGGGAATGAAATATAACATATATATATGTAGAAAAATNACACGCTCGCAGAAGTTTGCATCATAACTAAATACTTCTGCAATTAGACTCATAAAACATTGAACTGAATAAGTATATACATGTATATATATGATAAAAAAGGATTAAATGTCCATGTGAAGGAAGTAAATATAGAAAAAATAAGATTAACGACCGACTAAAAACTAGCTGCTTTCACCCTTCACAGCTGTGAAGGGTGAAAGCAGCTAGTTTTTAGTCGGTCGTTAATCTTATTTTTTCTATATTTACTTCCTTCACATGGACATTTAATCCTTTTTTATCATATATATACATGTATATACTTATTCAGTTCAATGTTTTATGAGTCTAATTGCAGAAGTATTTAGTTATGATGCAAACTTCTGCGAGCGTGTATGCCAATATATATGACTTTATTTCACAAAATGGTAACACAACAAGAGTCTAAGACCATAATTGCTGAAAGAAAGAAAAGAAAATTGTATTCATGCACTGAACAAATAATTGCTAGATTCCTAACTTTCTATAATGTGAGGAAAAAATAGAACTTGATGTCATTATGCTATGGAGCAGTGTAAAAGAATCGCTGTAGCCTTGTGTTTTGTCGACATGTCAAGACGGTGCGTCGGACACAAATTCCCATAAATCTAAAAGAAAAACAGTAATGTTTCAGAATATTCCAGACTATAGAGACGTGACGTTTGACTTAGACAACCTCACAAATAATACATGGCTAAGATGCCGTGAATGGTGCGTAAATAACCGTAATGGCAGACATTTGTACTATACACCAATGTTCTCCTGAATGGCGGCAATTACACCGAATCTATTTATAGAATATAAACACCCCACGTCAGTGATATCTAGTACGGTATAGCCATCTTCTCTTGTCTATCAATGCAATCAGCAAGGAATGTCGATTGCATATGCCAATATCCCGACAAAATTGACCAACAAAATAAACTATACGAAATCCCTGTGTTTAGTGACGGATTTGACACAGGGATTAGATATATACATGTATGTTAATGGTTGTTTTGAGATCGAATTCTCGCCCAAAAAATGGTCGAAACTACAGTCGTAAAAGTAAGTACTCATAACACCCTCAACTGAATTGTCCTACACAGAACTTATTGGTTTCCATAGCAATAGATCTGTCTCGTTCTTACATAATGTACCTCTATCACGTGACATCATTCGGCATCTATATGTACGGCAATTTTTCTAAATCATATTCCGGATTCCAGCAAACCTGCTATATTTTTTGTCCTAAGCTTGGTTATAACCAGAACACGGACGTAAAGCCCCACCAACCATTCCGTCAATCAATCAATCAAACAATCTGCTTTATTTTGCTTGGCTAAAAAAAATGTTGTTTGATAATCCTACTATTACAAAACGAATCGAACATGAAAAATACTTAAATAAGAATATTTATTGAAGCCTCATGGAATTATAATAAACAGAACAAAAATAATCATGATTAACTTTCTTCTATTATCTTAGATCCGCAGTTTTTGAATATGCAACTTAATACTGCATATAAGATAAAAAATAAAAAAAATAAAAACTTAATTCTTTGAAGATATAAGGATGACTCATGGAAGCGGGAAATTAGACATGCGCACGTGCTCACGTGCTCACGTGGGCAAACAGAAATAGAGAGAAATAGTATAGGTTTAAGCTTCGTCTTTATCTTAAAATTTCAGCAATCTACATTGTACTATAAACATATAAAAAGGCTGATAGAACTATTCCCAAGACGTTTGAAATCGCTGAGCTAAATTAAATAGCTATGATAAGATAAATGTAGAGATGAAACGGAGGAGTAAACATCTGAATAATTAAAATGGACATTACCGAGCAACAGCGTAACGCTAACCCTCAAAGTTCATTAAAACATCTTATTAAAAAGCATTAAAACACATTAGGTTGGTGGCACGTAAGTTTAACGACTAAAGATCGTGTATGACCGGAACGTCATGCGTTTAGAGGCCAAAATGTACCGACTTGAAAGTCGCGCCGTCTACCATCCAGTACGTCGTATATCCCAGTTGCACTTAGCCCCTGCTATTACGCTTCTTGTTCTAGTCTACCTAGCTGTATAATCATTTATATAATTATGTTGGGAAGTCATCATGCAAAAGATCGCCTGCCTTCAAGGAGGGAGTTTCGATAGTTCTATTCTACCCAGCTGTATAAGTGGATGCCTCAGTATGCGGAGAAGTATGTATATGTGTAGGAATAGCGTCCTCCCAAGAAAAAACCCAAAAGTAATAGTTTAATTCATTTTAAGCTACAGAAAATGTATTTGTTTCGTTCTAGATCTAGACACCTCTATTGTTTAGACTTTCACCTGCATAAATGTATAGCTAAGCATGTTTGGAAGTAATCGTATGAAAAAATGGAGTTCTCTCACAACGAAGGTAAAACTTTCAAGTCGCTTCGAATTACAGAAATCAGGTTGCTCTATAATTTGAAATTGTGCTTCGATTTTTCCATTCTACGCAGCTTTATAAATGTATACCTCAACATGCGGGGAAGTGGTATCGCGAAAGACCGGTGTCTTTCGATGAGGAGTCGGTCGTTTTGAGCCACACACACCGGGTTAATCTCCAGCGACACGGATCATTGTAGATTGATATTACATTACGAGTCAATGCCAGAGGGAACGATTTCTATTTACCAAACAGTGGTTATTGATACAATCAAAAGAAACAACGCGCATTTCCAGGGAGAGGCCATCTATCAGGTCGTGAAACAGTGGAGTATGTGTTGGTTCCCATGGGAGTCAGCTATTACCCAGAACAAACCATCACACCTAACGATATCGAGATTATCAGAGAAGAAAAATATGACCATTAATAGTCACGTGACTGGTCATTTATTCTAACACAACCCTGACAGTATCAATCTAGCTAATCTCTTTTCCAACACCTGGTGTTCTCATTGCCGCCAAGAGACGGAATCGGTAATCCAAATATTCGTTGATGATGGACTGCCCATGACGTCTTTACTCCGTGTATATACTGCACATATATATATATTAAGTATACGTTTTGTAAACTAATGTAGAGATTTTGTATAAGAACCCTTCAACAATTTCGGGATCTGATGTATATGGTCAGCGTCTGTCTCCCCTTTCTCGTGTAAAACTGATAGGACTGCAGGTCGCGATATTTCGAATACGGTACGAAACACAATATTTTTGGGAGGTCACGTAACATCTACAATATTTTCCGGATTTGCGTCGTTTCTGAATTTCGTTTTCTCATATCCGTTCCAACATGGCGAGTGACAGTTCCAGCTCGGCATGCATGTCAAAAGACGTGAATTGTATGCTTTTAAGTCTTTTTTCCAGTTGTATTATTGCCATTAAAATTTTGCAGCATTTCTTTTCGCTTTGCTTCTGCAGTTACTATATGTGTCGTGATACGTATCGTATCGTGACCACAGTATCTTGATACATATCGTATCGTCATGTTAACGTATCGTTGCAGCCCTAGGACAACATGTTCACAGTATCCATTGATCTATTGTCAAGCTAGATAAGGATTTGTTTTACGATAGCATTTCATTTAGTGAACAGTCCCACACCATTTTTGTATTCATCCGCGTTACAGCTAAAAAAATAAACCTACGTACGAATTCCACCGTGCATGTAAGAGGCGATTGATATGCGAACCCCTGCAGAATCATGGTCTTTCTACTGTGTCGTCTGCTAAGGAGAAATTGAAGAAAACAACATTTATCTGTTGCACTCATTGCACATTTGGGATCAATGTGTTTTTCTTTCTCGCTCATTTCCTTACTGTTTCTTTTAAGCCATGTCTCCCTAGGCACCCGACCTTAGCTGTTCCGAGGAAATTAAATCCCAAACAAACACACAAAAACAAACAAACCTACCGGATTAAAACGGTGACATTATGAAACCATGTTCTCCTATAGTACATTGTCAGGGTCTTTTCATCATCGGGGATCGGTCATTATCGTGACATCAACTTCGATCTTTGCCGGAAATTCCCGAAGCGATTCCAATTGACGTTTGGCGTCTGACGGAAATGATAACCATACAAAAACGCGATGTTATTACAGAGAAAATGCCGTTTCTCCATCGGGTAAAACGGTTTGATAAAAAGGTATCGCATATAATAGAGTGCTGTCTTTGTTGTTGTAAATATATTACTATATGTAGATGCGCATTCTGACAATATGTTTAACCGGACTATATCGCATAGCATCATCATCATCATCATCATCATCATCATCATCATCATCATCATCATCATCATCATCAATGTTCAAAAGAAAATCAATTCATTAAGTTATTGTATAGCGTCGTAAATAATATTCAATGACGTCATATAATTTTAGACTAAATCATGACGTCACAATAATGACAGTAAATACAAAGCAACAATAACGGTGTTTTACACCTCAAGAATGACATGGTATTTTTCGTCATATTCGTTAACTTTCCTGATCATGGGATGATGAGGATCTTAAAACGTTTTCCATTCAGCTTGCCCAAATCCTGGAAGGATTTCATTTATCTCGTTTAAAAATGACAACCCAAGTAGGGATTAATATTTTCATTACCTCCAAGAATATTTAATATAACTAACTTACTACCGGAGAAACTTCGATATAATGTTGTGTTTTCATCATGCAGACTGATAGACTCTATAGCCCCTATGTGAGGTAGACAGAGAAGTTTCGATACCATAAAAATAAGCTATAATGGTGAATCAAATGCACCGTGTCATCACAAAGGGTGCCCATAATCTATGACGCTTCCTTTGTTCACACTGCATAAAGTGATGACGCGATATATAGTGACGTTTTCAGAATAGGAGCGCGTGTGAGCTGTCTTTTCTTCAGATTTGTGTATGTGTTACGGCTTGATTATTTCCACAGGTGTCTGGTCACGATGATGCATCGTATATTTTCCTAAAGTAAGACAAGATCTACACTAAATCATAAGGTGAGCATTACGTAGCAAAATAGTTCGACAAAAAGCCCACCACCATCAAGCCTTTATATACTTTTTATCAGTAATAGACATTTGGTGAGGTGATATTGTGGTTATATGAACCTTAGAGTAATGTGACGTTATAATCAATATTTTTTTTAATGTTTAAAATTATAAGTGAATGTTGAATAATAAAGCTAGTTTAAAATTAGTAACAAAATGTTAATACGACAAATTAACGACCTCCACGTGATTATAATCTAACTAATGAGGATGTAAGACACAAATGTGTGTTACCTAACATTAGTAGTTACGGAGATAAGCCTGTTTGAAATGGTAAATCTGCATGTATCTAGGAACAGATAACCATGGCATCATCATGTCCCCAATTTTTATAACCAGCAAAATATATATCGTTTAAGTCCGTGTTCTGTTATTCTATTTCATTTAAACCTGGCGCTGAAGCTGTTTCCGTAATCAAGTTGTTTCCTGTACAGGTGAATTATGGGAACATTGTATTTCCCAAAAGGTATGTTAAACGCGGACTCGGCGTGACGGAAACCATTAAGTCGATCCGGAGCGCCGTCCCAAGGTGCATATCAGTAAATTGATAAAAATCTGAGCATGACGTGTCCGCCATGTCTCCGACCAGGAAGGGGCAACTGTGAAAGCCACAGACAAACAGATCTTACACCTGTAGATTTAGACACCTTCTACACGCACAGTTTGAGAAAATTGATTATCACTGCTACAGGAAATCTATCGTTAAATGTGATAGGGCATAGATCGATTTTGTTTCCGGATTTTTCAGGTCCGGTGCGTTTTTGTAGGTTAGTAAAGACGACAAATGCATCACCGGGAAAAAGTCTTCAACCCAAGGAAATAGTCTCGAACCACGCCCACGTGGTGCGTGCAGAAACCCATGTATTTGGTTTATGAAGATGACACGATAAGGTCAAGGGACGAATATATATGTAATGATGAGATCTCGCGAGACTTATAGCACAGGTAAACGACGTTGGTTCAGTAATGCATACAACATTTATGAGGAGTTAAATTGAAGTATATACACGTGGAAATCCCCTAATGACCTGCGCTTGCTTATACATCGGGCATATTTACGCTGTGTCTGCACCGTGGTGTCTGCCCTTGGATATCATTTTCTCAGCCATCCACAATTGGTTTCCTCATTCCCGACCCACCAGATAAACTAGTGTTTGGTGAACGTGCACTAGTGGGTAACACTCTGACCCGGGTTGTTTCTAGGTTGGTTAACGTTAACCAGTAGTTAGTGAAAAATTCAAATTGTTGCTTATACACAGCGAGAGATTTCAATCCAATGTATATAGGATCTTACATGAGTTTCCATTTCATATGAGATTTATGAAACGAGTCTAAGAATTTTTCAATTTAGCGTGACGAGTTTTATAAATTTCATATGAAATAAAAACGAGGGTAAGATCCTTTTTATCATTTAACCAAGATTTGTGGTATTTATTCGTGTCAAACGACAAATTTCATGCAACCTTGAAATGTAAAAAGCCGCCGTTTTGACTCCTGTGCGTAAGCCTATGACGTCGGGTACTTGTCCTAGGCGTGACGTCAACATTGACTGATAAGTCATATTACTTGGGTTAATACGCAAAAAATGTAATGTAATTTATCACATACCTGTTGAATCTTGTTATAGTAATACAAGCAATGTTCAGACCATGAAATACAACGTTCTGTTTTGCACATGTGCAATACGGAATGTTGTATTTACCTACTAGCCGGAACTATTTTTTATGGGAATCCCCCTGTCATGGCGAACTTAAAAGTTTCGGGTATTTGCAAAAAAATATCAAAGTTTATAAAACCAAATAAGGAAGGTATGTGATAAAAGCAAGACCACGCACTTGTGTTTTTCTAACGAATCAGAAAGCACTCATTTATTGGTCGGACGTATATAATAACTCGTGCGCACTCGTGAATATATATTCGTCCGCGCAATAAACTCGTGCTTTCTGATTTGTTAGAAAAACACAAGTGTGTGGTCTTGCATATTTGTATATAGCAGTGAAATTGTATCATGTGGTACTGATATTTCGGTATTCATATTTGAACATTTTCATAATCATTGGTTAACTCTAAGCAACCTTTGAGTCACCTTTGAGCAACCTCTGAGCAACCGGGGTGTTATTTCATTGGTCAATCATCTAAATATGACGTCGCAATGCTTTGTGACGTCATCCTTTTATTGTGGGGTCATATTACACGGCAAGTTTTTTCCCCAATCAGACACAGGACTGCTGTATTCAAAAGTTTCCTTAAATAAAATATGAACGTTATTGGAGAAAAGGGGCCCCAGGCTCGTTATGGCCGATATCATGATTATCTAACTATCATTACTTAATTTTCAAGTTGCAAAAAAACTCTCTGTTAAAACCTCATGTTAGAAATTAACTAACACGAGTTAGAAACGAACGATAACTAACCATCGTTCGTTTGGGATCCTCTTCGTTTATTGCTAATGATTTATATCGAATATAATTGCTTCTATTCTGCGAGTTTCAGCGAGTAAATTATCTTAAATATAAAATACCATTTTCTTACGATAATTTTGTATAACCGATAATCCTTCACCTGAGAAACACTATATTTTCAGGGTTACAAAACCTTGAATTGAATTGGAAAACATTCCAGTTAAAGCGTGACGTCATCATGTCATTGTGACGTCAAAAAGAATTTTAATGTCATTTCATCATGTTATTATTTCACGCCGTAATTTTTTTCCCAAATGCTTATAAAGACATATATCATTTACGGTTTTAAGTATACTTCCATTACTTGAATATGACGTAATTAGATAATAAACATTTGGGAGACGTTCAGATTTAACTGTGTCATCATCAAAAAAAAAAGAAGCTTTTTTCACGGTTTAATCCGAATTTATGAATCTCCCAAATCCAAGAATTGCGCTCTCGATTCAAATACTTTTCTCCGTACAGAAATGTGTATCGATAGAGAGCAGAATCCTTGGATTTCGAAGATAATGTTTCGCGAAACCTGAACGCTTTTGAAGAATCTTGCTAGTACATGTACCTATACTGGACTGTTTATGAGTTTCATCATTTTTGCACTTCGTCAGCCTCTCGTGTTTTGGACGTTATATAGAGTGATTAGAATCAATGCTGTGTTCAATGGTTGTATTTGGAAATTAATTATTTTGTATAATTGAAATATTGTGCTACTGCACCAGGATCAGTCCCTTTATATTTAATGGGACTAGTTGGCAGATGAGGCTACTCTACAGAATGAGTGACCATTCTGGTCAATCGGTCAAGCTCCCTATAGCTCTACTTATTGATCTCTCGGTCAAGTAGGTGGACTGGACAGCGCTGCCCGAAATGGATATCTCTTTTATATTAAACCGTTAATGGGAAATCGCTGTCCTTTGTGGATAGTGTATGTAGGTATGGTCAGGGAAAGGTCAAGTAAATGGTCGCTGTACTGGAGGTCACACAGAAAGATGGTCAAGAATCCGGACAAACGGTCATTTAGTAAAATATATATTTCTGGTCCTATTTAGACGTTCGGAAAATCTTAATCAATTTCTCTCTCCAGGTGTGCGGTTTCATATTGCAAGTCAAAGATTTGTGTAGTTTACGTTGTTTTAAAATTGTACATAATATTGAAAATATTTCCTAAAATTACCTTATGTTAATTGTTTCTTGTAAATATTCTGGAATATGTATTACGTAATTAATAGTTAATCTATTAATTAATCTTCCAAACTTGTGAACATATCTAACAGGATGGTATGAAGAATTTAATGACAGATGCTGAAAACCCTTGTATACTCATCCTAAAAAGACAGGAGCGGCGTTTCAGCCGATTCAAGAAAACAAATTTAAGTTTATAACTACTTTTAAACGTAGAAATATCCCCGCCCGCTGTTTCGAAGTACAAGTGCACCAACACTTTAATATATATGTAAGTAAACTGTATTCCCGCTGAAGAAATAAAAGTCAGAGCGAAGCTTAATCAAAGCTTAATTACTATCAACTGGCGCAGCCGAAACGTC
The DNA here is from genome assembly GCF_002113885.1 of Mizuhopecten yessoensis. Taxonomy (NCBI): domain Eukaryota; kingdom Metazoa; phylum Mollusca; class Bivalvia; order Pectinida; family Pectinidae; genus Mizuhopecten; species Mizuhopecten yessoensis. Next base: position 873,802 of record NW_018404771.1, on the reverse strand, counting down.
ATTTACTCGCAGTGAAGATAAGTTGTCCCAAATATATCTGACAAGCGCCATCTTACGGGACAAACATGTCCGTATGTATCAGTACATGGGATGGTTATTGGGGCTAATTTAACCCGTCTCTATGGATGACTGTCAAGAAACATGAAACCAAACTATTTCACGTGGCAAAATTAAAACCTATACTGTAGGTATACGTTACATAACCCCGACAAAAATCCTCGGAATTCGCGTGGTCTTCATCGGTCTCCGGTGTATTAAAAAGTTAATGAGAATATGTAACACGCCGCGAAACAGTAGTACCGATATATGGATGGCGGACAATCTTAGGAGAAGAGGGGATAAGTTCCTCATTGGACATGACCCCGTCTGAGGGACTCCTCGCGAGCTCGCGCGCGAATCACGCCACAGTATCAACTCCAGTTAATAACAAAATATTGACCTGTCACGGCGAAGTTTTCCATGTAATAGCTATGCTTACATTCAGGGGGAAAGCTGGCCTGTATAGTATACTCGGGAGTTTCCATAATGATTCCCGTTATGATTGTATTTGATGAAATATTTTGGAGTTTTCGTAATGATTGTTTTTCAAGACATTCTCGGGAGTTTCCGTAAAAATTCTCTCTGAAGACATTCTCGGACATTTCCGTTAAGATGGTATTTTACATACGGTAATAAAATAATCTGGAGTTTCCTATGATTGTCTTTGAAGATTTTCGGGAGATTCCGTAATGATTTCTTTTATGACGTACTCCGTCTTTGATGTCATAGCAGAAGTTAAAGATGTGACAGCTGGAAGTATGTGACAGCCGGAAGTACACGCATCTGTTAGGTTTGCTGTAATGAAAGTCTGACTCGATCTTATAGAAATCTCGGGAGTTTCCGTAACAATTAATTAGATAGCATACTCGGTAGTTTTCGTGATATTAAACTAACGTACAGTGTACATACAAATCCCCACTATGTCAACCGCGTTAATCATCTATTTTTCACTTATCACCAAAACTGTGCTATAATAAAATCAAAAGATATTTTAATACAACCAAGAAACGTATATGAACATTTTCCTTTTTGTTATTGCTTGACAAAACTATAACGCGAAAAGATATGATTAACTGAAATCAGAAATTTTCGTACCGATGACCTTTATGTTATCCATGAGATTTCTCCTTAAGGTATCCTCACATAATCGGAAGCTATCGAAATAATCATGCTATAACATTCAAAAACCATCGTGATGATCATGCTAACACACTCGGGTGTTTTCGTAATACTCAAGATAAAAGTTGGTAGTCATTCTAGCATCCTCAGTAATAGTCATAGTACGCTCGGGATTTTTCCTTGTAGTCATTCTGACACATTCGGGAGTTTCCGTACAAGACATCTCAAGATAAAAACATGTACCTTCAAATATGAAAACTATTGGCCCGCTACTGCATGGACATGTGTGTGATACATATTTCATTTTTAAATAAAATGTATTCCATTTGCGTATTGATTTGATGCAAGCACTGGAAATCGATCGATCGTAATCCAGGGCGACACTTGAGAACCGAAATAATGACTGTTTATCGTCCTAATTGTCTACAGCAAATTCAAAATAGCTTTGGCAGTAATCCTTCATCATCTTCTTCTGATAAAAGACAGTTAGGCAAGAAGTTGACAGTGGTCTCAAGGGTCGGTATTCGCCAATTCACACACATTTGTATGCACAATAAAATTAATATAAATGGTTTGTTCGAATTACTGAAATTATGTCAATAGTTCATTGCCGACAGGAATATTAGTTCAGTGTTTTGTGAAACTTGATGGTTCAAAGGAGCGTCAACCTACCAATTCATCAACTGAAATTTAAAAAAAAAAAAAAGATTTTTTTTTATAGATTTTGTCTTAGTAGGATTCTTATGAAAAATATTCCAAATAAAACAAAACAATATCTAGTCATAAAGCTTGCAATGCTTTAAAAACACGGAAAAGGTTATTATTGCATAATAATAATTCCAATTAGTTCTTTAACAAACTATCCTGACAATACATGACGTAACATTCAAATCAATTCATTGATTTCTTGCGCAGAGCTCTATGAATATCATGGGCCTATCATAGGTAAAAAACATAATGTGAAATTGTCTCTTCATTATTCATTATGGCTCCTTTGTTCTCAAATGACGAACATCATTTAAAAACTTAACTTGTTTTTTTAATTTCTTTTCTAAAGAAATGATATAAATTTTATTTTCATTTTGGAGAAACGCCTTACTAAGAAAGCTGATCGCGCGTCATATTGAATACAGATTGTAAATAACTGGAGAGGAAATATATCAAAATGACATTTAGTGTTTATAAATTTTCTGACAATAGACATTTCCCCGGAAGTAATGCAAGGAATTGGACCTCGGCAGACGTCACGAATGATCGAGTGAACACAACGCAAAACAAAAAATCTCGTTTTGAAATTAGCAGCGTACACATCGGTAATTTCCGTATATCCCGCATTGAAAACATGATGAATGTGAATATAACGCCAGCCTCTCACGGCATTCCAACATATTATAATATCTAACTAATAATACACCTTGTATTTGTCAACTTGTACATTCACAAAGCAAAATTAACTGTATTTAATAACTTCACGGAAAAATATGAATTTTGAAAAATTTGAAAAGTTTCGAAACTTTAGTTTTGCAAAGAAATGACGAAAATTTTAAAAAATAAAAAAAGGAAATCAATTTTTTAATTACAAATCAATGAACTATTATTGTTGTTATAATAATAGAGGTTCCATTTGGGTAGCGTTGCAGAAGACTAAATTAGTCGCTTCAATGATACGATCACGGCCGCGGGCACAGTCCTCTGTCAAGTTCGCTTCATGTTTCATTTTAATGCATGGTCAATAATCGGTTTGTATATGAAGAGAAAGCAACATTAAGAAAGTCTGTTCCATCAAAACAAGCCCCCCGCCCTCCCCCTCCGCAAAGAGTGCAATGCAGTATTTTATGACGAGGTAGCGCACGTTCGAGAAAACATTAAAAACAACCAATTTAAGCATCATTCTGGATGGTTTCTTTCCTTTCAAGATGCATTTCAAACCTCACCAAATTGTGGGACAGTCGTTATTTTTCGGGAAGAAAAACGTCAAAATATTCGGGAATTTCCGTGAAAATTATACGTTGATGCAACGCTATGATTGGTTCCCCATCACTGTAACGAAACGTGACGGAAAGACCCGAACAGTTTCCGATTGCAAAACATTCACGTGTTATATTTTATATTGCCATAGGTGTTTAATAAAAAATATTTGTTGTTGGTATGTTTATCTTAAAACTGTACAACAAGAGTGTACGTGTAAATAATATCTAATAACTCACTCCAGGCTTACACGAACTTATCAGGAAATCAATTCGACGTACACATGTTTGTGTTCAATGAAATACAATCATGTTTAATCTAACGATTCAATGTTTACTTCTTGCGTCCATCAAACGGAAGTTAAAAATCTAATAGCATAAGATTGATGAGAGTGCTCCGAAACAGAATCGAATCAAATTAACCGTAATAGCTGTATCACCGTCACAATGTCTGGCTATAGAGGTTTGCGTCGATTACAAAAATTGCATACGTTAGTTTTAGTTACCGCGCGCGCTCCGTATTTGATACCACGACCATGTATGTTCGATATCAAAATCAACCAACCTTACATGTTTCTAATTTTATTGACTGGATGTTATATAAATCTGGGTTGTATTCGATGTGCCTAGATGCAACATGTATATGCAAGAAACATATCATCAGTTCAGTAAAACTTTAAAAAAAAAAAAAAAAGAGGACAATCTTTGGTTTGTTTGTGGTTTACGTCCTATTAACAGCTATGGCCATTTGCCATTCTAGTGTTTTGACATGTCATATATTTTCAGGGGCAGGTATAGACTTACGCTATGCATTTATGTACTAACATTACAATGTATTATATAGAATGATATTTTTCCTACATCTGTCCATGAAAATAAAACATTCAATTACAGACGATATTGTAACGTCAAATATACTCGTATACTTTCGCAAGCGAGCTGCAATATAACTAGTGCCGTTTGGTAGACTTACACAGGTTCCGGATATGCACAAACAGGTCAACGGTTTGGATAATAACCTTGTTTCAATTTCATGGGTTAATGGAATGTGTTAGTCTTGAGACCAATTCTCCATGAGCTGCTTCGCAGTTCTTGAAATTGGTCGTAAGACAAACTCGATTCTTCATCCTGTGAAATTGACAAAAGTAAGCTTTAATATTTAAATGTTAAACTACATGTAGTTTCACAAACGTTTTGAAATGTCTCGTTTCCTTCTGGGATGATTTTGTCAACGCATGCCGTAAACGTATCAATTTACATTAAAAAATAGAATGAGAATTTAAATGGTTCCAGAAGGTAAAGCATTTTCCGCGCTCTCGATCTTCACACGAAGTTAATTTTTGTGTGATTTCAGTCCCGAAAATGAATAAGTTATTTTCGATAATCCCGAGTTAGATGTCCTGTTTCTCATATAACACAAATGGAAGTAGAAACGTAGTGGCATCACGCCGAATGACGTTATTTCGTTTAAAACATTTTGTAAATTTACTGTGACTGAAATAATAGCAGATACAAGAAAAGAAGCATTCGTTAACAATTGCTTATATATATTACTATGAATTTTGGCCCGAAGCGATTTAAGGGTAACATTCTCAGTAACCTTGTCGGTACATTCCTCATTGAGGTATATACAGAAACGTGCGACACCCATGGGATACCATCCCATATAAGTCAGATATCTTATAAAAAATAATTTCTGTAATATTCTGACTTCAAAATTCAATTACCTGAAGGACATAGATGACATTATCCTGAACCGTAATGAAATACAAAACGGTCTTTGATCCCGAAGGCAATCATATTATTCTGTCCGCTTTTTTTCTCTCGAATGCATGTCGTTCGGAACATCACAACTGCTGTGTAAGCGATGTCTCCCGAGAGGACATACTTCCGGTTTTCACTAAGCCCTGCACTGTGCTCTTGTCATCTTTCATTATCTCTTAACACAAATAGGCTCTGAAGTTTTAAATTGATTAAAAGTATTTCGCTCCATTTCGTTGTATCTATCCTTATTGGCGTTTTATTTGTAAAAGGTAAATGGTGCCACTACATCTGGTTATAATCGCGAGGAAGATCTCCACTCAAGAGTTTTATTTGACTTCGAGTATTCTCCCTTCTATATAGAATTATAAAGCAATCTAAAAGATTTTTTTCGGCGTAGAGTTATTCCCCTTTCAAATATTAATTGGTCTTTGCGACCCATAAATTGGACATTATTTTTTTATGTTTTTTATGATGCATTTATAATTCCTAGATAGCAAATTTAATAAAGTGTAGGCTTTGTAATGTGAAGAACCCGAATTCGAATCATGGCAGGTTTTTTTTTTTTATTTATTTCTCTTCAAACATTCAAGAACTAGAATTCTGTAAAACTCATGGCAGCATACGAATTTTTTACGGAATACTTCTATTGAAAAGGACATAAACACTATTTGACAATGATAACAATGGTAAGAATATATTGTTTAACTTAGTGGTTCTCTGTACCTAAACTACGTTTAGTGATATTTACTATTTATATCATCCACTCTTGGTTTTAATCTGCTTTGATAAAAAAAAAAAATTGTTTCACATTCTCGTAATCTGAGATTAACCTCTAACATCCATGATCCGGTAAACGAATTCAATTTAAAAATCCTATCTTTTCGACCACGTGACTTGAGATATGATGAACGACACTACGTGCCCCTTGCTACCACCACTACGGGTGGCGCTAGTCCGCGCGTGGCCTCATACACCTATCACGCGCGATAATTGTCGAATGACAGACGAAGAAATGCGATGTATCCGGGGAAGTGTGACCGTTTTGTTTCTGGGATCGTTCCGTCACCCTACTAATCCACGTACCTCCCAGTCCGAGCGCCGAGCGGACAGTTACAAATGAGCACCAGCTTAACCTCTGACTTCCGGTTCATCAATCTGGCGACTTCCGTTCTAGCACAAACATTGATTCGTGCAATGCCGACAGACACTATAGAAAGCAAGTATACTGATGATTCCATTGTACGAACACAGACGGGAATATGACAATGTTCCGAATTGGCAATGTGTAACAAATCCGTTTTTTTATATGAATATTCAAAGGTATGTCTGGCAATAATGACGACAATGTACAAACGTGTGCAGATCATCTCACCTCAGTGTTTGCTTAATTGGATCAGTACATGTCTTCTAATGGTCTGTAATCAATAACTATGAAACACAGCCTTACACTAAAACTGCCGATCATCACAAAAAATAATTCTCTAAATGCGCTAAAGGTGAACTGGGTGTAAGCACAATACTAAAGCATACTCCCGTGCACGAATATTGATTTAACAGGCTCGAAAACTAGTGGTGAAAACGCTCTTCTCTCAGGTATTGTTCACCTGATAAATCAAGGATGGGTTCAGGTTGTCTGAGCGTATATAAGCCGCTATATAGAGCCGAATGTATTCCGGTTTCTGTGAAATACACCTGGAATGACGTCTAAATCTTACTTCATATTTTTTCATGTTTCCTGACAAGCGATTATCAATCGAATAAAGATCACGTGACAGCAATATAAAAAAATACAAATATCGAAAATGAGGATGATGACGTCAGAATCAAAATGAGAGAGCGGAATGTTCTTCTCGGGGTCTTCATGGTTACTCAAGGTCACCGAGTTTGTACACGTTTTTTTTTTAATTAATATATGCAAATAGAAATGTGTTTATACAATTAGGATTGGGCACAAGTTGTCCAACTTTTATAAAAAGCGATTATTTTATACACTTGTTATATCTACGTTCAATGAATTTGTCTTTATTGATTATTAAATATAATATTCATGTTTATTTATTTAACTTAAAGGGTACCAACAAGCTACACAAAGTAACGGCAAAACCTCGTTATACTGCCACGATTTGTTTTGGGAAATTTTGGCGTTTAATCGGGTTTGGCGTCAAATGGAGGGAAATGTAGACAAAGATATTCTTAATAAATGGAAAGGGGATCTTATAATACATTGGCAGTAAGCGAGGTTGCAAATGTAAAGAGGGGCATTGTATCGAGATTTCACTTTTTGTTTATTGCAATTGTGACTATTGTGAAAAATTTTAAGCTGAAGAACTTTTGGAAAGGAACATGACATAAATAGATTACGAATAAACACCAATATCCTAGAATACCAACCCGTAGCGGCGTTCACTATTCATCAATCGGACGCTTCCCTGTTAGGATAACCTATGTTCCACACACTGAAATTATACAATCATGAGATTTATGACAGCGTTGTAATTCAAATTATTGAAATACTCTCGCTCGCGTCAGATGAAAGTAACTAGTACCAGGCTATATATTTGATCACGTACAACTGTTGGAGAAAGTCAATTATAATAACTTTACTCAAGGAAAGAATTCGAATAACGTTCTTACGTGGAACTTAAACGATATGGCCCAAAAAAGAGCATTTACAGTTTAAAGGGGATGTANGGGGGGGGGGGGGGGGGGGGGGGGGGGGGTCTGGAGGAGGAGGAGACAGAGATACATTGTTATATTTTATGGTTATGCATTGATACTTAAAGATGACTGTCACACTACAGACAAAACACCAGGGAGTTCCATTATAGTTTTCGTGCATACAGTAACCTCTCCTCAAGTTCGTTTTTTTGATATAACGGGTACAGTACATGTAAGATCGAGTTGGAGCGATTGAATTGTGATCAAAAGTCCAGGGATAGAAACCCAACAAGGCCCTGTGGCATTTCTTCTCTCAGAATACAGTTGTTTATTTTTTTCATAGAATTTTATGCAAGGTATGCGTTTTTTCAGACATGATTTATCAAAGATATTGTCACTGACAGTAAAAAATTGTTTTAAACTCATAGACAGGGTTGTAAGCAGTAGTATGTAGCTCCTCACACGTTAAAGACTATATCGACGTGAATTTCCAGAGCACTTAAGAATTTGTTTTTGAGATAGCTGAAAATGTTGCTCCCCTATATATGAGGTGTCGGACAATACAAATTGGCATTACTCTAGCATACAGAGGCATACTATCGACATACACACACACACACACACATATATATATATATAGGGCAAAGAAGTAATTCCAACGGTGTGGACAAGTTTAGGTTGTCAAATTTTCAGAGCGATCCGCTCCTTTTTCAAGACACAGTGAAACAGAACAGTTACATGTACATATACATCATATTACAAGAAGATAGAATATATATATATATAGGTATATGTACAAATACGCACGTACTTTCATCCCTTCATGTATTCTCATTGCGTTTGACCTCGGTAGCCGAATAGTTAAGGCGTATACGTATACTCGTACCGACCGCATGTACATGTTGTTGTTTTTTCTCATGGTGCTCCGGATTCATCTCCCAGCATGGAAACTGGGCAGGTTCTTAAATGACCTTTGCTGTTAATTATCTAATAGGACATAAAAACACAAACAAACCAAACCCGAGATGCCGTGTCCTCCCCATAAAATAATTAATCCATAAGACGGACTTGTCCTTACGTTATATATGTTGTTCTTCCGTCGCATGGTCGAATATACATGTAAGCACACACATGTCGCGTGCGAGTAACCACGTGAATAGCCATTATGGATGGAACTCTAAAAGATAACTGTATTCTTCCTGGGTCAAAAAAAAAAAAAAAAAACATTAACTAAAATTAAACAAAACATTTTCCAATGAAAACATAATTAAAATGGAAATCAATTAAACATTACAGTGTTTGCCAATGAAAGACAAACGCATCAAATTTGAGGAGACTTAATTGTATTCGATGAATAAACCATATAAGGAGAACTGTTCCGAACGTAGAAGGATGACAGTACGGTACATTGTATCTTCAGGATACATGTTCCGAGAGAACACGAATGGAACAGAAAAAGACCAGGTGCAGGCGTTTTAATCAATTGTATTGTTTTGTACATTACGATACCATTTATATTCTCACATAATTACAAACTTTTGTTTTTTTGTTTTTTAATTCCCCCGTTGTTTCTTATACATGTTATTGCAATGCAAAACCGTACAAGGAATAGTTAAATAGAAATACTATTTGAAACGCTTCAAATAACTACAGCATCATGAACAAGGCCTTATCTGTGTGAAAAGGTAGGGGAGAAAACCGTAACACGTAATACATGTCATCTTAGAACACCACGCGAAAACACAAGAGTTAGAAAATATGTTTTACCGGAAATTAGATATCGTTGAATGAGATGACAGGAAACGTGCCGTCAGCCATATTGAAATGGTCTGTCGAGTATAGCTACTTTGGTATCGTTCAGATATAATGCAGTTCTTATGTTCTCAGCAGCTCAAGTATAATGAAAATGACGGGTTACATCCGGGCATCGACCGCCATGACAACCAGAGAGAAGAAACGCCTTTAGAATGGCGGGAACTGCCGTCCATGTCGTCAGTTAAAAACACGCATCATCTCACAAAGTTCCGTATAACCGGAAATGTATCAAAACGAACAGACCTTAATAAACTTCCGGTTTAACTGAATGTCCTATCCAGTCATTACGGGGAATAAATGCATTTAGATGCTAATTTGATTGGGATTGGAACAGAGATGTATTATGTAAAATAAAAGAACAGCATCACGTACATATGTACAACGTACCGTGAAAATAGTATATCTCCACAGGATATCCGGCTGAAATGAAACGAATTCTAATGATTTCCGGTTTACTAGTGTGAAACATTTAGAGCAATGAGGCGAAGAATACGTTGGTCGCCGATCACAAATGCAATTTTTGATTACTTATTTGAGTAATCGAAGTGTTCATAATTGACAACACTTATTAAAATATTCTAAACGATCTTTTCCCCGACTAGTACCAAACATCGGCACGAGGTAATCCGGAAGTTATACATGTGGGTACCAAACTGTAGCAAAATATAACAGTTTGATATTGTTGACAACAACACGCTGTCGAATGTTTTGAACTGAATAATTAAATATCTCGCTGACTTGTTTGTTAATTCATTTGGTTTTGTGGAAAATAGGGAGAAATGCCTTTCCCTATCTGAAGTGAAATCGCTGACAGTCTAACGCGAGGCACTGTGTGCAGGTTCGGCGAAAGAAGAGACCTACTAAATCCCTTTAAGTGTCGTGAGAGGCGACTAATGTGGTGACTTGAGAAAATTGGAGTTTTTCTTCTGTGTTTTCTTCCTAGAAGACATTGGAGAGACCATCATTTATCTGCTGCCCTCATTGCTTATTTCGAATTTGTCCTTTTCCCTCTTTCCTTCTTTTTCCTTTTAGCCATGTCTCCCTCCGAATCTGTCTTCTTCATGTAATTATCTTGGCTGTTGCAACGAGGTAAAAAGCCAAATAAAACAAACCCACCTAACACGAGACTGCTTGAACAGTCAAGGATCTTTAAAGCCTTACTGTCTATGTAGGGTGAGACCCTATCAGTCTTTCTTTGCACAAAAAAACCCATCCCAGCAATTGCTGGAATGGCCTCGCAAATAGGGAAATGCTGAATAAGAAAGAGAAAAAATGGAGATAATATAAATTTGTCTCAGAAAAGAAGGCGATAAACCGCCGTAAAAAGATGATACAAAGTACCAAACAACATTTTCTTCACAATTCACTTAGGAACGACAGATTTCAGGCACCGAGCCCTCTTATATCTTAACACAAACGTTTTATGCATTTGCCACCTTAGAAATGTAAAAACAAAAAAATCGTCATTTTGAAATGTACACACTTGAAAACGTATTGATTTGGCTCTGGGACAGGATCTTAATCCTGTTGTACATGTACACCTATACAACTACATCAAGTTTATAAACGATTGTTTTATTGTGTCCTAACAAAATATCCTTGAATGACGTAACTTCCAAGTAAAACAGATAAAGATGAACTTGAAAATTGTACAAATCTGTCTAACAAAGATTCCTATGGAGGTCAAACACTGGTAGTGTTCACTTGATTTGTTGATTGGTTGATTGGTTGGTTGATTGGTTGGTTAATTGGTTGGTTGATTGATTGGCTGGTTGATTGGTTGGTTAATTGGTTGGCTGGTTGGCTGGTTGATTGGCTAGTTAATTGGTCGGCTCGTTGATTGATTACTTGACATGTTAATTGGTTGGCTGGTAGATTGGCTGGTTGATTAATTGGTTGATTGGTTTGTTGATTGATTGATTGGCTGGTTAATTGGTTGGCTGGTAGATTGGCTGGTTAATTAATTGATTAGCTGGTTGATTGGTTTGTTGATTAATGACATGGTATGTTTGTTTGTTGTTTGGTTGTTTGGTTGGTTGGTTGGTTGGTTCGCTGGTTGGCTTATTGATTGATTTATTGATTTTTCTTGTGATTAATTGATCAATCGATTGCCTGGATGATTTCGAGTTTGACTGTTCAGTCGATCGATTGCTTGGTTGATTACCTGCTTGCTCTCTTGCTTTCTTGTTTGCTTCAATGATAAACTGTCTTTTACTCAACCAAGGAGAAGGATATTGCAACATTCCTTTTAACTAAAAAGTTTATTTTTTATGGTGTACGTTTCTTAGAAAACCAGTATCGCGCTCACATGTCCCAGGTGCCTCATAAACTATTCAGGCAAATATCGCTGACGTTGACGATACCTTGGGTCCCGATAAAGAAAAAAAACCTTTGCTTGACCTTTCAAATAGACTCCTAACTTTCATACAGATGCCGTAAAAGTGATTATAAACTGTCGATTGGCAGGTTGTACCAGCTGACAGTCTCAGTGCGCCCATATGTGACAGAGTTGCTGGAACTATAAAAAGCATAACTACTCGTTCTAGATACGATTTGGGGATAGTCTAAGACTTGTACAATCGTGTGAGGTCTCGCGAAGGACAGCGAGTGACATTTGTAGGACATGGCTCTCTGAATAATAAAAACATTAATTATTCGATTAATTTTGAACACCTAAGAGCGTAGGAGCGGATCTAGCTATATTCGATTATGCATTAAGTACCGGCTAGTCTACGTTTACTCATAAGTGCGGGTTTTTCCTATTTACGGCGACATTTTCAGTAATAAATGTTTGGAAAATACGCAAATAGGGTTTAAGTTGATGGATTTTTCAGCCTTAATACAAGTTTTGATTGGTGGACTACTCAGCCTTAATACTGACCGTGATTGGTGGACTAGTCAACCTCAATACTATGTGTGATTAGTGGACCAGTCAACCTCAATACTACTCGTGATTGGTGGACCAGTCAACCTCAATACCATTAGTGATTGGTGGACCAGTCAACGTCAATACTATTCGTGCTTGATGGACCAGTCAACCTCAATACTATTAGTGATTGGTGACCGGTCAACGTCAATACTATTCGTGATAGGTGGACTAGTCAACCTCAATACTATTCGTGATTGGTGGACCAGTCAAGCTCACTATCATTAGTGATTGGTGGACCAGTCAACCTCAATACTATTCGTGATTGGTGGACCAGGCAACCTCAATACTATTCGGGATTGGTGGACCAGTCATCCTCAATACTATTAGTGATTGGTGACCCGTCAACCTCAATACTATTAGAGATTGGTGGACCAGTCAACTTCAATACTATTCGTGATTTATGGACCAGTCAACCTCAATACTATTCGTGATTGGTGGACCAGTCGACCTCAATACTATTAGTGATTGGTGGACCAGTCAACGTCAATACTATTCGTGATTGGTGGACCAGTCAACCTCAATACTATTAGTGATTGGTGACCCGTCAACCTCAATACTATTCGTGATTGGTGGATCAGTCAACGTCAATACTATTCGTGATAGGTGGACTAGTCAACCTCAATACTCTTCGTGATTGGTGGATCAGTCAACGTCAATACTATTCGTGATTGGTGGACCAGTCAACCTCAATACTATTAGTGATTGGTTGACCAGTCAACCTCAATACTATTAGTGATTGGTGGACTAGTCAACCTCAATACTATTCGTGATTGGTGGACCAGTCAACCTCAATACTATTCGTGATTGGTGGACCAGTCAGCCTCAATACTATTAGTGATTGGTGGACCAGTCAACGTCTATTACATTAGTGATTGGTGGACCAGTCAACCTCAATACTATTCGTGATTGGTGGACCAGTCACCCTCAATGATATTCGTGATTGGTGGACTAGTCAACCTCAATACTATTAGTGATTGGCGGACCAGTCAACGCCTATTACATTAGTGATTGGTGGACCAGTCAACCTCAATACAATTAGTGATTGGTGGACCAGTCAACCTCAATACTATTTGTGATTGGTGGACTAGTCAACCTCAATACTATTAGTGATTGGTGGACCAGTCAACTTCAATACAATTAGTGATTGGTGGACCAGTCAACCTCAATACTATAAGTGATTGGTGGAATAGCAAGCTTTGATTCAAATTCTGATAAAAACAATTCAATTTTGATAACGCTGACACTTAAATTCCACTGACATTAAAATCGCAATTTTAAAATCTTTAGAAAACTCTTTGAACTGAACCCATATAAACTCTATATATTCGTCTGTAAACGAAGTTATATCAAATTGTTGATTTTGTTACAAGCTGTATTCAATGTTTCTGAGATAGATACATCTGATCTGTACATTTGTCGGTATTTTATCTTTGAATCGTGTCACAAACCACCTACAGAGTGACTGAAATGTACGCACTGAAATTTTCAAAACATTTTCAAGTTGTTAAAAGTCGTTACGTTTACCATTTTGTTTCCATCTCAGATCGTCTGCTGTAAAGACAGACTTTATCGGGGCCATTTCCCGCCTCAAGCCGTTACGCACACTGTATCTGAACAAATCTTCCTAGCATTGACTTTTGGCAAATTGAATCATTTAAGATTTCAAAGCAAGGTCAGTGTTTGTTTCTGGGATATCCATCCCGAAGGATCTTTTTTTATCATCATATACAAATAATTCAAGTATATGTCCATGTTCTGTCAATCGTTCAATCTGGCCTATCAGAGAGACACAGCGTCGCTGACATGTTATACGTAACGTATTGTATAAGTATCAAATGAAACCGTATACAGTCAAGATATTTTTTTCTAATTTGTGATAAACTATTCGCTGAATTATTTTGAAGAAAAAAAACAAGCAGGGTGAAGAGTGTCGGATTGTCAAGGGTTCCTTAAACCCTACAACCCTTGTCATTTCAATGTTTCATTATACATGTACCAAATACTCCCATCGCTGTCATGGACATGCTACATAGATGGCCACAGGGTCTGGTCCACCCATGGGGACTTAATCCCTTGGTCATTGCGTTGATACATACACATGCCATGTCTTAATTCCATCACTCGATTCATCCTGTGTATATATTTTAGTTGTTTTGAAAACGTCATAATCGCGTCATCACTTTATGCAACGTAGTCAGGGTTGCATAATTAAATTTATCACACATTTCATAAGCCTTGATAATGACGCAGTGCTTTGGATTCACCTTGAAATGTTTTTATAGTAGAAATTGTGGTAGAAAATAACCCTCGGGATAAGATTTTTAAATTCAGCACGATGTTTTAGAAAAAGACCCTCGAGTTTAGATTTCGCCGAGCACATTACATCGGCTTGAAGGACTCTATTGCATTTTTCTAGGAAAAAACCGTGAATGCGCATTTGAAGTGTAAAAGGCTAATGTGACCGACTGGGGTGTTTGGCTCTCGCGTGACATTAAACAACGTCCCTTGAGTGGCATCACCCCCCAAAGACTCCGTCGACCTATGACCTTAGCGATAGAAACTGAACGTAGGTTCCCCTACATACATACATGTACACAGCACAACACTTTATCAATTAGATCCATTCGTATATGAGTTGTAAGTGTTTTTACATTACAACAATACCAACTCCACTGATCGTTGTCAACTTCCATTTATTTTCCATATCAGATCCATTATCTACATCTAAACAACTTCTTTTTTGGTTCAAAAATGCATGTTATGCTGCAAACGCAATTTATGACATGATTTATAAAAGCGCCAAATATTGCCGTTAGGACTACAGATGAAATATATCTGTGTTTGACTGTGTAACTTTGTTTGTATAGATTGGAACATGACCCATATTTTCAAACAATTTCAATCGGTATGTGGCGCCAGGTTTTCCCCCAATCGATTGTATGATGAAAAGAGTAACACTATTATTTTAAATCTTGAGGAAACAAAATTAGAGTATTCATTTCAAACCTTTTGTCACTATTTCAATTACTTCCTTTCATACATAACATCAAAGCGAAGAAGTCGTGACAAGAGCTATTGCTTCTTGTAACCGTCCTGTTTCATATATAAAAAAAAGAAGTAAATCTATGCTGGGGATCTATGAAACAATTGGACGGGCGACGCTTGTTAACCGAAAGCTTTAGTTCGAATCACGCAGACTAAATATAGCTTTTGTTGTTGTGTCCATGAACAAGGCACTTTTTTTTCTGTGTGCTTAAGTCTATCCAGCTGTACGAAACGGTACCAGTTTATTACGGAGAACCATGGCACATGTGAGTACGATTCGATGCATCGCAGTATATCGTTAAGGGACGATAAGTCTGTAATTATTTTAAACATGAAGAAATTTAAATACACTTCCAAATCAAACATATTCGCTGTATCTGTTCAGCCCTGCTGATATGGGATCGAGTATAGACGCAACTAATGTGGGACCTCCTCCAGAATTGGGGAAGAAGCAGTTTGAATAAATCTGCTGCATTTATTTAAAAATTTTGGAATCGTTAGATTGTCTCTTTACTTAATTACGTTTGTTTTCCCTAACGCCTTACTTGGCAATACCTCGGGTTTGGCCTCTGTGTAAAGTGTCCGCCGAAGTGTTGAAAGGTTGTGGGCTCTGTCCTCTGACCGAAACAAAACAGTCTTTATATTACTACTTCTCTGCGTTCTGTTCAACTTAAAATGGGCGTCGATATGGTTAGTCTGTTGTCAGTAAAATGTGACCGGATTGAGTGTCATGTTACTGGGTCAACGTTATGACACGTCAGTGACAGGGTGGAGTGTCATACTCCTGTATCCAGATTATAAATTTCAGTGACCGGGTGGAGTGTCATACTACCGTGTCCCGGTTATGACATTTCAGTGACCGGGTGGAGTGTCATGTTACCGTGTCCAAGTTATGACAATTCAGTGACCAGGGGGAGTGCCGTGTTGCTGTGTCCTCGTTATGACAGGGGATTGTCATGTTACCGTGTCTAGGGTATGACTTTACATTGGGGCGACACCTTTAACTGAGCCTTGAGTGGCCACAGCAGTGGTCTTCCTAACTTCGCTGTTGCAAGGACGTGAAACCCAAAACAAATCAAATCTATTTCTATTGTCACTATAGTCAAAAGCAGGGTTTTCATTTTTAAATCAGAAATATACGCCTGTTCAGTTCACCACTGACAAGAAGTACTTCATTTATCTCTTTTACATGAAAATTAAATATTCATGTATTCGATGAGATGAAAGATATCAAATGATTTAATTTTGAGAGCTAAGTTGGAAACTATAGCCAATCTATGTGACGGAAGTGAAGACGGAAGACGGAAGAGGAAAACAGCCACAAGTATTCCCATTAAAAACTCTCCTAAAACTGGACAATTGGACGGTGGGGCACTTATGTGGTGATTGGTTGGTGGGGTAACTGGACTGGTGGTGGTTTGATGGTGGGGCGCTTGGATTAGTCGTGGTCGGATGGTGGGACAATGGATCAATGGTGGCTCAAAAGTTGGATAAGTGGATCAGTGGTGACTGAATATAGTGCGGGAACTGAGTTGGTGGTGATTGGACAGTGGGGTTACTAGATTAGTGGTGGTTGGATGGTTGGGCAACTAGATTAGTGGTGGTTGGATGGTGGGGCAACTGGATTAGTGGTGGTTAGATGGTAGGGCAACTGGATAAGTGGTGGTTAGATGTTGGGGCAACTTGGATTAGTGGTGATTGGATGGTGGGGCAACTTGATTAGTGGTGGTTTGATGATGAGGCAACTGGATTAGTGGTGCCTGGATGTTGGGACAACTAGATTAGTAGTGGTTTGATGAAGGGGCACTTGGATTAGTGGTTGTTGGATTGTGAGGCAACTGATTTAGAGGTGGTCGGTTGATGGGCAACTGGATTAGTGGTTGTTGGTTGTTGGGGCACTTGGATTAGTGGTGGTTGGATGTTGGGGCACTTGGATTAGTGGTGGCTATATGGTGGGGCACTTGGATTAGTGGTGATTGGATGGTTGGGCAACTGGATAAATGGTGGTTGGTTGGTTGGTGTGGCATCTGGAGGAGAAGTTTTAGGCTTGTGAGAGAACTTGCTTAGTGGTTGCTGGATAGTGCGGCAATCGGTTAGTAGTGATGCCCCACTGTACACTCCTATTACATTATGTATTAATTCGACCGTATATTTTGTAAATAGGAATTTGTAACTGAACTTTACAAGATGTGTGAACGTCTGAGCGTTCAGAACGGAAAAAAAGGGTATCGGGGTTTTAGGTAGGATTAAGTGCATATTTGATGCTACACAATAATATTCTAGAGGAATGTTGGTATTCAAGTTTTATTTCATTTAGAGTACTTAACAGGGATCCACCATATTTTTTTCTGATTAATAAATAAAGTAAACACTGTGTGACTTTGTCATAAATAAGCACATTTTGTAACTTGTTATAAGTCCACAGAAAATCTGGTAGTAAATCATCGACTCATAAACCGCCATTTAAACGGTAACAGTGAATCAAGTGCGCCCAGCGCACACTACATCCGGTTCTTATTTGCTCACGCATCCGGTTTTCATTTGCTCGCTTATTTGAGCGATCTTGATATCACAGGGAAAGTGTTCTGTTATCAAAAATCCAAAATACTTCAATACACCTCATTAGTTAGGTAATTTGTTGTCTGCTTCTACCGATAACCCATTTTCTATTGAAATCGCCAACGTAATTGTATTGTACCGTTCTGAGGTGAAAACCCTTTGTATAGCGAATCAACAAATCGTACACACATATTTTCTTCATGTATACATTTGCTATTAGTGCTAATGACCTTAGAGATCGTGATTCAGTATCAAACATGTTCTACAAACAACTATTTTTGAAACGTATACACATTCCTGCTTCATGCATGCATAATTATATATAAAAAAAAAAAATTATTTAACTAATTAACACTCTTGTCTTACAAATTTCTTTTTATAACTAATCACTTTGATGCTGTTAAAAATCGCTCTACACGTAATTGTTTTGATACATACGCAAACACATATTCTTCTTGCTCATTTCATATTAAACCTTACCACAAACCCGGTAATTCTATATCATTAATCGTTCTTCAAAGAGGTAACAGGGGAAATTAAAGAGTGATATAATGTGAAGGTTTATATATGAACACACCAGTGTTTGTTTCAGAAAATACATTATGACTGATGGAGAAATAAAGCGGAAAGAAATATGTGCAACTGAAAATGAAATATCCCCCTAATTATTATACAACATGTATGTAAAACGGAATAATGATGTTGTTTGTTCAAAGAATTATAGAGAAAACTGATGACGTATCGTAATTTATAGAGCCAAGTGATGACGTGTCATATTCATATTTATAGAGTAATTATTTGGACTATTCATCTGAATATATATGAATCGTTTGCAAAAACTGAAAGTAAGTTGCACCCTCATAAAAAAGCATGATTGTCAAGTAACAAACGCGCGGANGGGGGGGGGGTGTGAAAAGATAAGTATAAAAGCGAGTGTTTTCGGGTTTCCGTACAAAAATGTACAACTTGTAAGGGAACAGTATCCTTAACTTTAACGTCAGGTAAGTCGTTTGTTCGCATTATCGAAAATCCAGACTAACAAAGTTCCGTTTTACACAAATCATAGTTTAGCATGTACATTCAGAGGACCATTCAGTATTATCTGTAATGAAAGCGGTAAACTTTTCTACAGAAGGGTTTTTTCTCTCGGGGGCATACTTTCTTTTAATCGGACCTAAATCACTCATTTTATTGTTCTTTGAAGAAGACATCTGCAAGCGTTCGTTGAAGAATTACTTGTGAAAATCGAGTAACGTGCATGTCTAAAGTATTTTGTTACACATTCGGCAAATCTATTTTTCTTTAGGTATATGTGAAAATATACAGGTAAGCATACATATGAGTTTAGGATACTTTTATCTATACCTCCCTTTTATAACGTTATACGTTTCTACTTTCTATTTCCATATATTTTGTACACTGCGCGCTTTCTTTAGCAAAGACAGTTGGCTGACTACAAGAGAAAGAATAAACGAGCGCATTGTTCTGTAATTAAGTGCTCCATTATTGCATATTGTTGACTGTTTAACCGATAAGAAATTAAAACGTAGCATATAAATTGTAAAGCGCATAATAACTATACATACTTACCTTTAAATTGAGATCAGAAATCCAGACTTGGTTTCTGCAATAGTCAGAATTTGATGATGTTGGAAAGGTCTCTTCTGGATTTGTCTTCAAAATTCAAAAATTTCCATTGAGTTAAAATCCAAGAACGATACTACTTTCAAGTTCAGGAAAATCCTCCATAAAATGTTTAATGATTTCAATGGACTACGTCCAAATAGGAAGTCAATATCTTTAAAAGAAAATCCAAAAGCCCGACTATTGTTTACACAATCAACACGAGCATCCGCGAAAAAGGAGCTGCAGACAATGTCTGAGCCGTGCTGTCTAACTTCCAGAAACGACGCTGGTATCGGGGGATAGAGATTTCCGGATTAGTGGCCTACATCAATAACTGTTAGGTTTATCATTAGTCAAAGGTACACGCTAGAGAAGCTACCGAATGTAACACACAATTTTACCAATAAAGGCGCGACGGTCTTTCCCGCCTTGTAGAGATTTGTATTGAATTGTACGCTCGTCCGTATCACACTCTGAGCAGACGATACATCACTCTAGCCGCTAGATGGCGCTCATGGTCTCTTTGGCCTATAACAGAAACAACATGAATTATTCATAGTAATGTCTTGTTACAAATCCCTAGTTTAGATCTGTTTACCGCTATTGTAGCGTTCACAATTGGCAAGATGAGACAGCACTCCAGAAAAACCGTGACATCTCTTGACATTATCGCAACGATAAAATGAAAACCGTTATATGTGCTGAAATTATTGGGTTCAAATTAACCAGTGGTTGAGATCGGACTTAGTTATAACCACCTCCCGAGGGTAAATAACACGCCCCTAAATCATACACATGCACCAATGATTTGCACACCTTATTGGGGATTTTTTACCAACAAAACTTGTACCGGAAGACGTAAAGCTACAATGTCGTTCTCAGAAAAGGCAATAAGATGTTATACATTGTTTGATTGGCCTTTCTTTTATAGCTCATGGCAATACGGTCTTATCAAGGCGATGGGGATCAGCAAGGTCATTATGTATATTTGGGAAGGGATGAAATAAACGCACGACAGTCATTTTCTATACGGAATAAACCAATGTATGTCATGCCCCTTTAAATGGTCAGCGCAAGACGCATGACCAATAACAGGAAACCGTCGAATTAGTTCTTCACTCCATTTCCGGTATATCACAAGTCCTTGATAGTTTACATCGATTGCATGAAAACAGGTTGCTTTTTATTTTTCGCCCGTGCCCCTTTAAAATGATCTGATGTATTTTAATAATACTCGACGCCATCCTGTAGTAGCTTCGATCTCGTTCGAGGGGGCTCAATCTTGAAAATAAAAACGGCCGCAAAAATCCCTCGCTTTGCAGTATATCCATGCCTTGCAATAACCAAAAGCATTTAAGACCAAACTGCGTAAGTTTAATACAATTCACTGTGGCACTATACTACTTTAATTGATTAACTCAAATCCTAATCAGATTGTTCGGCGAGGTGCACCCTCGGCAACAGTACACTAAACATGCGTACATGTACATGTATACGGGCTGGGTTTCTGTACAGTCGGCAATAACAGAACTTTGATTCGACACCATGTGTACTCTTCGATTCCTTTGTGTTAAACTTTACACTATTGTTGCAAGGTGTCAGTGCATCGCATATATATATATTTATTTGACCTTTTTAATAAACCTGGAAAAGCCCTGTGAAGGGTAAAAAGCAGCTAGTTTTTTAGTCGGTCGTTAATCTTATTTTTTCTAAGTTTATATATAGGTATATATATATGTGTGTGTCAAGATGACCTCAGTACGGACAAAGCGATACCATATTACTGGTCAACCAAACACCTGCTCGCGTGCTCATTAGCGGTAGAATAGACACAGGTGAGTAAGGACGATTAGAAATTATTCGTAAACAATGACTAGTCAATAATTTCTTCAGCATGATTGAGTTTAATCAATTACGGGTGCGTCAACGGGTTACGTCAAGCAATGTCGTGCGTACTAGATATGTATGTAGCTGTCTGTCCTGGAACTTGTCATCAACGTTCGATACAATCGAGGTCAAATTAGGAAAGTGCTTAGTTTTTGTAAATGTATTAAAGATTCTTATATTTTTTTCTGTAAAAAATTACGTAACTCACATATGATGATGTAAACATCCGGCTTCAACTTCCGGTGTGTCTGAGACGTACTATATTGAATTAGTTCCGGCTTACTGCATATTATACAATTTCAGTAAGTGGGAACATTTCCTTACTTGACTATTACGTTAATTGAAAATGATTTTATTTGTTTTCTAGACAATTCAGATCTTGGCTTAAATGAATAACTCTTTCAATATACAGACGCACCACCTGATGGTGTTTGTCTGTTTAGTGCCTGTGTCCAGTAAGACACGTGCTATATATCTTTACTCACATAATTGTCCTCTCTTTCACAACCGCCCCCTGTTACTGACCTGAACCCCCAAACATACAAACACCCTCACACTGACCAACACCCTCAAATAAACCAACACCGTCAAGCAAACCAACATCATCTTACAGATCCACACTTCTTACGGACCAATACCTACATGTACATCATCTTACAAACTTCAACCCGCTCACAAACCCACCTCTCTCACAAACACGCACCCTCTCACAAACCAACAACCTCTCACAGAGTCGTACCCTCTCACAGACCCGCATCCTGTCAAAATNCCCCCCCCCCAACCTCTCTCACAGACCCACATTCTCTCACAGACTCACACCCTGTAACAAGTTAACACCCTCTAACATGCCCACACCCTCTCACAGACGCATACCCTCTAACACATCCACACCCTCTAACACATCCACACCCTCTAACAAACCCACACCCTTTCAAAAACCCGTACCCTTATACAGACCCACAACTTCTCACAGACCTGTACCCTCTTACAGACCCACACCCTCTCACAGGCCCGTGCGGTCTTAGATATCCACACCCTTTTACATACCCGCACCTCCTTATAAACTCACATCCTCTTTCAGCCGTACGAACCCACATCCTGTCACGAATACCCCAACACATTGCTCTTAGGCTACGTATCGGTTTATACATCAATTTAAAAACGACACCACGATATCAACATCGCCCAATCTCGTCAATATTTTATACGTAATTTTAAAGTATATATATTTACACTCAAAAACCATTAGGACTATATACCGTCCAGGACATACCATTCCCTACCGTGGATCTGTGCACTTTTCAAACAGTTGAGTCCCTGTCTGGTAATCCGACTTCCGAAAGGTCAAGATCGTAACTAATGGATTATAATTACATTTGTATAGGTTAAATGTCGACTCCTAATATGTTGAGGCAAATAATTGAATTTCTAAACACGACAACACACTTGTAACACAGCGATGGGACGCTAACATCACTGAGGGAAGTACTGTATTAAACCACAAAAGTTTCATTTTCATCCGTCACAAGCACACAGAAAAAGCACCGAAATGTAATCGAAACCGTTTTTACAAACACAAAATCGATGGAAATAATTACGGCGATAAGCTTTTGAATTACAAGGATAATAAGACCATGTGTTTCGGAAGTGTACGCGTCGTCTGCTTCAAGTTCACTGACAACAGCAGTCATGTAGTAATAGCACGTCCTCAAAGCGAGAATCACCCAAATGACAATGTAACCACGTGACATACTAATTAGCATAATCAAAGCTAGTCAATATTCATATTGCACAACATAATATAGTATTTCCCCGATATGAAATCAGGATGGCGACCACAAAGGTTGTCTATAGTATTTATCAACTTGTTTCTCAAACACAGATACTAAATTCAATCCTCATGTAGCTTGTCAGTTTTAAGTATACATCGATGCAAACTGTATTGATATATTTTGAAAGAGAAATTAAACAAGGATGTCCAGCAGTTTGAAGATTTCACAATTAGGTCACACCTCTTGCTCCTATAAGACTTGATTGTCCTTACCTCCTATTCCCTCTCCTTACCTGCTTTTTCGGTTCCATCATTCCCTTTCGTCCTTCTTTTACATGAATAAATATCTTTGTAAAATTCATCATACCAGTATGTATTGAGTACATCTAAATATCGATTTAAAGTACGAAAACAGATTTTTATATAACAGGTTATCATATTTGTATTTAAATATATTACATTTCAGCAATAAATGTGTTTATCCAACTGTATAGCATACTTTCACACTTTTAGCTGTAAACTTATATTCTCTCTGCCAGCAACACATATTGCATTTCCGAAATGTGAGAGTTCTGTTCCCGCGTTCACATGTCATATCTTCACAGCACCTGTTGAATGTATGTCATAACAAAATCGAACGATATCACGGTTAGCTATTTGATTGGTGCGGAAAACATAAAAAAAAATGACCAATCGCAATGCTAGTATACAGCGATACCTGTGCTTTCGAAAATCATCAAAGGACTTATCTGATATCAAATCCCGACGATTACACCGATACGCTGCCGCTGGATTCATTTGTACCTTCAATCAAAGCATTACAAGTGTCTACGATCATTAGCTTTCTACCACTCGGTCGCGGGTTCGAGACCTACATGAGACAGTCGCCAGTTTCTCTCCGCAGGTTGGTGGTTTTTCTCCGGGTACTCCGGCTTTCCTCCACCGCTAAAATCTAGTTCATCCTTAAATGACCATAGCTGTAAACACATTAAGGACGTAAAACACCAACAGTCATTACTTATAATTTCTTTCGTCCTCAAGGTGGCACATACAGGGACTTCGTAACAAGATGCAGAGTAGAGTTGAAACTTGCATTTCGAATAAAGGAATAGCGGATGATTACATTTGTAATCTATTCTTCTTGCGAAGTTCATCACATATATATATGTATATATTTCTCACATTGTAAAAGTGATGCCGTATACAATTCTGCTCCCAAAGATTTGTCGTGAACATAAACGCCTTCTGAAAATTAATTGAAACATTTAAGTTGTCAATACTCGCGTGATGTTTTCTTTGTAACTTGTCCAATTAACTTGTCGACAATCGATAAACGTAAATGGAAACAAAAGCAATACAGCTGTAACACACAGAGTTTGTGTTGTTTGTGTTTTACTTCCCATTAACAGTTATGGAGGAGCCATGTTTTGATGGCGGAGGAAGACCGGAGACCCCGGAGAAAGAACACTTACCTGTGACCAGTACCTGGCGCCTGCCCTACCTACGTCTCGAACCTGCGACCCAGTGGTGGAGAGCCAGTGGTCGTTGTAAGTCAGATGCCTTAACCACACAGCCACCGCATAAGGATAGTTTTAGAGCTCAATGAAACTACTGAGGCATGAACGAGTAATTTCCGTGAAATTTAGAAGAACGTTCGAAATTTAGATAAATGGTTATGATACGGAACAACATCATTCAAGTGAACGTTCGTCTGTTGATTTGTGAAAAATTGTTTCAAGTAAGCGTAATTATACACCATTGTGAACGTCAGTTTTTCGACATTGGAACGCAATAAAAGTTCAACTGTTTCCGTTACGATGATACAGTTTTTTCATTGGTTGGCTGATTAGATACAGGTTTTCATTGGTTGACTGGCTCCATATGAGGACGTATTTCACTTTTTCTTTGAGTGTCAACTTTTAAGCAATGAAAGGCGTATTTTTGTTTCAAAATTTGAAGGCCTTAGGTATAGATTTAAATTTAGAGCTTCTTTTGTATGGCAGTTCAGATCTTTCGGTGGACCTTAACTCTTCCGTTTTTAGACATGTGCATCACTTCATCAAATCCAGCAATATATTTTTTGAACAGTGCTGTTTAAAATTGTGTATTTGAAAACAATAGTTCATTTAACCTGCGAAGAACATGCACAATTGTACATCAGTTTTGAAAGAATCGCCCAGATGCTTGAAACCTTCTCATTTGTCCAACAATTCGGAAGCAATCGTTCGCCTAACCTTCTTAGAGCATGCGCAGTTGATCATGAAATATCCGGATGTGTGACGTCTAAACGCCTTTATATGTGTATCACTGTGTTTATAAGCTACATTAATCTGACATGTACATTGTACATACAGCGTACGACACGCCAGATTCCAGGAATACGGAAACGGTCCGGGAGGAAATGACCTGACAGCATTTGTCCCGCTAATTTTCCTATCGGAAATGGTTTCCGAAATATCGGGACACCAGCGACCGTATTGTATATTCAAGCATTACAAAGGTGCAGGTTTAAGTACAAATATCACCGTGTATGTTACTCTGTCTGATAAGATTAAACACGTGAAAATGTCAAAACTGTCTGGTGTTTTGTATAGCAGTATATACATTGTAGATCCATTCTGCTTTCGTACGTCTCAATAGCGTGGCTTAAAGTACAGTTTTAAAACGTTCAGACGACAAATACGAGAAAAAGATGGAAAGTAGCTACTTAAGATATACTGATTTCTTTTTGTTAAATCTGTAATGTTAAAAGTGCAACCGAATGTCGTTAATCCGAAATAAATCGATTAAACGAAAACGATATCTTAAAACAAACATTTTCCAAGTAACTGAGAAAAGCTGATGTTAAAATGAAAATGGAAGAACAATTTTTTTTTTTTTTGTGTCAGATTTAAATATCTATAATGTGATGAAAAATAAATGGTGAAAATTGTTTGTTTTATCAACCAAAACTATAATTTATAATTCTTGATCATGTAAATTATGTTTTTTAATCCTCCACAGCTCTCTTAATTATAATTACATCAATTTAGTCACAGTTATAATGTTTGACGTATGGAATGGCAAATTATTTTTTTTCATTCAAGTGCAACGTTTTCAAGCTTATCGAGCAAACAGGTAACAATTATCATTCCGACGAGGACAAAGACATTTTTTAGCCTGAAATTGAAAATCAAAGTATGAGAAAAACATAAGGCAAATCCTCGTTTTCTTGCCAAAAGGAATACAGAATCCTTTTCTATCGGTTACAAACTTCTATATCGGTATGTCGTACAGTAAATATAGTCAGAGGTGTAGCTAGCATGTAAGCAAATAAGCAGATGCATGCACATCAAACATCCTCCTTCTTAAATTTAATGGCTTTACAACATTTTTCTCGTAATTAACATGGTGTGTGATTCTTAAATTTGTTGTTAAAAAATGATGTGTTCATGAATCGTTCTCGGTTAGTCTAAGCATTTTTCTGTAAATGCTAAAGATATTTTCTGTCAAATCAATGACAATTCAGCTTCATTATTTTTTTTTTAGAAATTGTCGAAACGAAGACAAAATATTTAAAAATATTGAATATTTAGCATTCCAGTATAGATCTCTCAAAAGCCACCAGACACAAATAAAGAGACACCGAAATGGCTAGACGTTAAAATTTGCATGAACATCGTTTACTGTCCAGCTTTACGCGCCAAGCGGTGTCTAAACATTGCTGTGATGATGTCAAACAACAATTTATGGAGTTGACTTTGTGCTTAAATAACAAAAACGTGGCTAGTACGTAAACAAGGAGGTTGTTACGGCACGACTTCTCACACCGACGCAATTGCTCGCCCAAGTAAAATCTGGATCTGGCCAAACTGTCATCTTAATATTACCAGGGTTTCGTGTTGTGGTTGATGCTATCACGATTCACAGATTTCTATCATATTTCTATCGAGATATCGAACAGGTAATGAAATGAAAGAAAATCAATATCTGTCTGAAATTACACAGAAAGTCTATATAACTCTAGATTACGTATCTCTATTCCGAACTCCATATGTGTCTTGTCAAATTCAACAAAACAAAACCAAATCAAATATTACAACGACATTACATGACTCTGTATATGATCTGGATCATATCACATTATGGAATCAGTACACATCTTGTATAAAAGCGTCTGTTGCATCCAGATGTTACGTCGATTTTAAAAGTAGAATAAGCAGACGGCGACGGGACACTGAAGTCCGGATGTCACAGGTGTAAGAGGTTGCACTATTATAAACTAAACACAATTTTGAGGGAGATGATCGTATTTCAAAACATGATTTCCAGCTGAGATTTCGTTCTCTACCGTCACAAAAGGATTGTTCGCCGAGTCTTACATCGAGATGGTGACTTATATCATTTCACAAGTTTGGCAAGGGCCAACATGACAGGTGCCGCGTGGTTAAGAAAATAATTACAGCACATAGTTTTGTCTCTTAGCCTTAGGAAATCTTAATATAATTCCGTTCAGTTTGGTGTGTTAAAGTGTTGTTTTCTAAGTAATCTAACGTTTTCCTTCCCGTTTTGGAGTTACTAAGTTGTCGAATTTTTGTCATTTCGTTTCGGTGTGTTCATGGTAACCGAACTGTTGCCTTCCCGTTTTGGTGAAGAGTTACCGGACACATGTCTTTCTGTTGTTGTCTTTTTATACTTGTCTGTCCTTCTTATAGCTATCAAGTTGCCGAACTCTTTTCTTGTCGTTTTGATGTCTACTAGAGTTGCCTAGCTCTCGTTTTTTCCGGTTTTTTGGTGTCTTTTAAGATGCCGAACTCTCGTCTTTACGTTTCTATTTTTATTTCGTTTTGTTAGTGAGTTAAAATTGAAGGGAATTTCTCTGCAAGCACTTTTACATTATAATAATCATTCAAGCCATGTTTAAATTCTCTTGTGAAGTTCTAAAGATCTTTTTTTTTAATGACACTTATTCCTATCTAGCTTTTCAGAATTAGCTCGATAAATCATCTTCAAAAATCATTATATTGATTTTAAGAAAATTATATAAAAAAAATTTTTAAAGTTATTGTCTTTTAACATCAGCTGTCTCATGCATGTGTTTTCTACGGGCCTAGTTTGGACAGGAGTAATTGCATGCGTAGATAAATAGTCGATATTCACACTTGCGTGTCTTTCTGGACTTTACGATGTATACATAAATACGTAATACGTATTGCCCCTGGCCTTGGGCGTTATATGTAATTAACTACCGCAGGAAGATATTTTATGTTTCTTTTACATGTGCATCACACATGCAAACACGAGACTATCGGAATAAAACTTAACCTATCGGGAATCAATCATGATCGGTAATAGCGATGTACTTCAAGGGAATTGTGTATTACGGCGTTAAATGTAAGTTTTCTGACACGAACCAAGACAATCGCGATTAATTATATGTCGATAAACAAGTATTGTTAGTGAATTGTCTTTGTCTTCATCTTTTTTATTCATAATTTGATCATGTTGATATTTTGTCATTTTATGTGTACTTTTTCGAACATTTCTAGTAATTATCATTTTCAAGTCTCATAAGTTTGGTTTAAACCTTATTTTATCCAGATACATCATTAATTGAATTATATAGACAAACATATGTATAATGTCTGGGAAACAAGTACAAGGTACTGATATTAATCACGTTCGTTTAACTTACTGTAACAAGACTGATTTAGTGCTCTCAAATTTTAGCGCATTTTTAATTATTTAACGGTGTCTTGCTGAATTGACGAACCCACAAAATATGCAATAGGGAACAAAACACACGATCAGCAATTGGAGCATTGATAATTTAGCGCAACATTTAAACCGCAAAACGCGCTAAAATAGACGACCACTTAACTAAGTACGTTAACAGTATATCAATATATTTTATTTTTGAATTATAAAGAAAAGCAAATGCAGAAGAGAGAACAAATCTTTCTTTGTTGCATAAATTATTTTACAAGGATTGAAAAGCATCTTAATAGCATTTCTGATAAAACACGCGCGATACTGCGCATCACGAAGAATGTTTTTATAGAACAGTGTTGCTTATAGATGTTATAAAATGCAGTTCCGACATAAATGCAAAAAAGACTATTTGAAATATTCCGAAATATTCCTGAATACCTTTATTTGTGGAGAGGGACACTTATGTCCTTGTATATGTACCTGTTGTCTGGGCATTTTGCAATTCAGTGACAATAAATTTATTTACATTAACTTACATTAACCTACATTCATGGGTGTCATTTACTCGAGAACACAATCATGAACCAGTGTAAATAGGCATTGTGTTAAAATAGACGTATATTATTCATCATCATTAATTAGTCATTTTATGTCGTGGCGTTAACGGTTCGCCACCACGTGAAATTCCCGTCCATTTTACAAAGTACTGGAATACATAATGGAAGACAAACGTCATGATAACACGATACACTTTTGTATGAAGAAACTCTGTGAATAGTACTTGTACTTTCCCGAACAATCCTGAAGAGCAACATTATAAACACTCATGTAGACCACCATTTCAAGCACTGATTAAGAGCACCTTTCCGAACACTCCAGAAAAACACCATCCTTACCAGTCCTGAAGAGCCTCCAAATTATTACCTTTCCGAACTCTCACGAAGTTCACCTTCCCGAACATTGCCGATGATTACCTTTCCGAACTCTTCCGAAGAGTCCCTTCCCGAACACTCCCGATGATCACCTTTCCGAACTCTCCCGAAGAGCACCTTCATCAATCCAGTGCGTCTGATAATCAAACCGAATGTAAATACACCTTAATTTCCATTTGTCGTTTCCCTTTCCTTTCAGTCTTTAAACCTTTTGTCGAGATTATATGGTAAAGATTTTCTGGTATTTATCTTACCCAGTCCAATACATTAGACTACAGTTAGTATAGTAATCCTATTGCCTAACATGATTTTAACAAATTAATTTCAAAATTGCATTCGTTTAAGTATTGGTGAAATGAAATACAATACAGAATACAAAACGTACACTTGATATATGCTTGTATTTGATGATTGACATTAAATGAAACGGGATTATTTGACAAGATTGCAAGTAAACAATGCTTAAAGTGAAGGAACAAGTAAGTAAGCCATCAGTATATTTATGCTGAGAATAGGAAGATAGGATTGGATACCTGGTATTAACCTCGGTATATGTATACAGGGGGATTGTTCCCAACCCTATCATTACAGCCAGCAATACGCACCAACAGAACTCCTCCCCGCCTGATAATGGCCTTCTGTAGTGCTCCTGTGGGACTCGACTCCTAGCAGCTGAAAAAGCCGATCGAGTTCGCGACTTGCTTATTTATTGCTCTAAGCAACAAAGACAAAAAGATCAACGTGTAAATGAATTGTTTCAGATATTTCTCCTAAAGAAAACTTTACAGTTACATTGAAACAAAAAAATACATTTTGTCAGTCGTTCTTTGAAATAAATAAATAAATCCCTTTAAACACCAAATCAAAATGTCTTAATTGTCAACGTTCATGTCCGTGCACTCTCAACATATCTGTGTATACATGAACAGATATCCAGTGTACGGGTCACTTGACTTAAGGTTGTGTGCTACCTTACATTGACAAATCTTTTTTTCAAAAAGAGTTAGTCACAGAGAAACTCATGAATATGTTTAATGTTATGAACAATTTGAAAAGTACACAAGAATTGATGACACTTTTGAAAGATACACAAAAATTGGTGCTATATATAAATAGTACACAAGAATTGATGACACATCTGAAAGGTACGCAAGATTTATACCATATTTGATTGGTATACAAGAAGTGGTGACATATTTGAAATATGACATTTTTCTAAAGGTGCAAAAAATTATGAATCATTCAAAAGGTGCGTGCAAAAAGATTACCAGCAACGAAAACACTACGGTATATTTGAACGATTTTTTCCTTCTGAATAATGTTAATAATCATGTGGTTTGGGAAACAAATTATACATGAAACACAGGCACGAAGTGTTAGGTAGCATATCTCTTTAAATCAATTTCCCTGCATTTTTACAAAAATTTAAATTTTTGGACACAGAAGTCAAGCTATTGAAGTGACCTCCATCTTTCATGACAGTCTATTAACATAACGTTTAGCAAAATTATTTGATTCTGATATAAACACATCCGTGCAATTTCCTCCTATTGGAGGCAAAATGAAATACATTAAATGAAAGGATGCATGTACACGAACCATGGAGCTTTCTCGGAAATGGTTGGAAACTCCAGGGAGGTCGATTCTTCTAAATAGTGTGATCTACGCAGTCAAACGATTAGGTGAAGTGAAAGCATGCTATCCTTAAATTGTGACTGCGATGCTGTGTGCGCTCGGAACCTAGGACGCAGAATAGCTGTTCTTTGTCGCATTGATTGTGTCAGAGTTTCTGTGTGAGAGTTGCGGGCTATGGTGTGTTCTTGATAAGGTCAAATGAAGGTTATACGGCAAGGACTTGTCAAACAAGCGATATCTATAAATAGATATTTAATGTAATTAAAAAACAAAACATCAAAAGTCCCTGTGATGGTAAATATATATTTATATTTAAAAAATAAACAAAGGCAATCGAGCTTTGACATAGGGGATCGAATGATCCCAGCTCAAATGCATTCAGCGACAACAAGCCATTAGTCTATAAATAGAACGTGTAGTTTTGAAATATAACGCAGAACTGTTGCAAAGTATCAATAAGACGTGCGCCAAGATAGCTGTCAGATTAATAGATTGTTCAATTAAGTGTTAATACAGCGGGGCTCTTAGGGCGCGAAACCGTCCCCATGCCACATTTATGCAAGGACCGATTCTAGACTTCTGCAACTGCTCAAATATATATAATTGCCCTGATATTTCTAACTGCATCATCGTAGCAGGCTACTAATGTGCTCTCGCCCCTACAGATTTTCTTCATGATAATAATAATTATAATAAACATTTGATATAGCGCCCTGTCTAGCTAACATAAGCCACTTTAAAGCGCTTTACACGATTATAATGATAATCAAAGATTCACATATATGCAAATAATACAATTGTAGCATATACATTAAGGACTTTCCTCCCATCGTAATACACATGCTTTTCTTGTCGTACTTTCGTGTCGTCATTTCCGTATTGCGTATCGGGCATTTGATTACCGCAGTGTAAATTATAATAACACCGGGTAAACAATAATATATGATCACGTGCGTGACGATGATATGTCGACACCCGATATCGAGACTTAACTTGGAAATGTGTAATCACACGTACTTCAGAAATAAAGCTTATGATACAAAGACATTAAATCACTCACGGGAAAACACTGACATACGATCAGACGACTTCAAGAATGTCGTATATGAGGTGCATGGAATGCAGACTGATGTGTTTTGTTTACCGACCTCATGTGCTAACATTAGTTCACAAGCTCTTGGTCGCTACGACTTTTGTTGTCGAGCGAGTTACGCTCTGTCGGATAAATTGGTTCACAAATGCAATTACAATAACTCTGTGAAAATAGTGGTTTGTAAAATATCAAGATCCCTATAAAATGCAAGTGCATGTGCGTGCACGTAACAACGACATACCATGCGATAGCCTATGGTTACATTTGTACCTGACATGTTGATATACCATGCGTAAGCGGGCTATGGAATGATGTACAAAGTGTACATGATTGAGAGTAATTTTGTTCCATAAAAGAACAGTAAATTGACAATTAAATATAGTAATTTAATTTCTTTCCGTCGTTTTTGGTATAGAAAAGAAAAAAAGTGTCATTGTATAAATTCTATCCCTCTGCAAAAAGCTTTTTTTTTTCAAGGTAGACAACTCGCATCAGGATCAAAATTATTGTAAAATAAATTAATTATAAAGACTTTGTGTGTATTTCGTTCAAATTTTCAGTCTGTTTGTATGAAACTATGTGTCCTGTTTGCTTTTAGCTTGTATTTACAATGTAGTAACTGTTATCCATACAATTTCAATAAAAAACGCTTTTTATAACATGTTGTAGATATTTTATGATAAATAAAATATTTGTAGGGTTGATAAGCAATGTTTCTTTTCATTATTTTATTGTTGCAATAGTTTTGAACAATGCCACACGCTCAAAAAATGTGAAAGTGTTGAATCTGACAAAAAAACATTTTTTCGGTATTTTTTACCAAAAAATCCCCAGTTAATCGGAATGCTTAGATTTTCAAAAAGTCATCTCTGCATAGTGACATAACCATTATGTGAAACTTTCATTGAATTCTGCTGGCTAATTGCGAAAGTGTGGAGCCTCCTTAATTAATACAATATTGAGGAATTTGCAGGAGCTGCATTATCAGGCGCTAACTACAAGTCCTATGCCACCTGGCTAATATCTCCACCATATGTGTGATGCCTGCGTGTGTGCTGAAGATGTAATGTGTTCTGTTTGTAGTGGGACCATGCTTCCAACGGTATTATTTATACCGCCACCTCACTTGAATGTTACGGCACAGATACCGCAACATCCACCCCAGACCATTTTACACTCCGCCTGGGTTGTTGGAGTTGTGTGGGCAGGAGAAAAAAAACACTTTCTCTTAATATGCATGCGTACGACGACTTGGGGGATCGAACCCCGGCCGCCTGCGTGAAAGGCCGAGTGTTAACTACTCGACCAATCCGCCCATGATAAACTAAGTCAGTTCAGAGTGTGTCGAATAAACTAGAATTGTTCTCCTCTTCCTTCTCCCTTACTTCCTCCCTCCCTCCTCCTCCTCCTCTTCTCCCTTACTTCCTCCCTCCCTCCTCCTCCTTGCCAATATAGCGATCGATATATATCGCTCCTCATGAACTCTTCTATTTTGACGATGTCTTTCGAATAGTCTAAGAGTCATGCAATTGGCGATAAATACTGTCTCTGTATAAAAATACAAAAACTAAATAAGAACAAAAAAATAGTCTATCTACTGAAGTTTACTGTTTGAGTAACTTTTTCAAACTGCACAAGAAGTAAAACAAAATGTACTTTCGTTTCAAATTCTCGATACCGTACATTTATATTTAACCACATTTTTTTTTTATGTGTATTTTACTAATCGTATCAAACCAGATAAAGCAGTCTGAAATGAAATCCTTTTCGCTAATGCGTACTTATAGGCCTGTCACCTCGTTGCTCTGTCAATATATTTCAGAGGTTTGGAAATCTATAAAAAGCAATTATAACAGACATATTTCTGGTGAAGTTTATTTCAAAAGCAAAATTTAAAACAAACCGATTCCTAAGAGTTCAATTATGCATTTTTGCTTTCATTTGAATCCTACTGCTGTTTATAATCTACCCGAAAGAATACCAGTTGATTTGATTTAAAACCAAAAGCTGACGGCGGCCATATTGGATTTCGATATCTTTGCGACTAAGCATATCTTAAATTGATCTCTTGATAATTTGATTTCAGCTCAAATTGACACAAACTGGAGTAAGCAAAAAGGTTCCTAATAATGTCGGTCTTTCATGTCTGTTACTTTCTCCGTGTGCCGAGGGCCCTCCAGAAGAAGACAATTGTAATAAAATGCTTAAAACTGACAAGAAAACTGTAATGCTACACACATCTGCGGCCATCTCTGTATTTTTGTTTTCGTCATGCAAGGATTGCATGTTTGTGATAAGTCTCATACAAAAATAATGTGATATATCCCTTTTGCTGCTTGTTTGCACATTAGGAGAAATTTTGATCAGTTTTAATGAATCATAGAAAGGTTATTAGAAATCAGTACTATAAAAAAGAAAGAGATCAAAATCGGAGGCAGAACCGCACACCCTTTATACACTAATGATACAGCTCTCGGTACGACCCATGCATGTTCAAGAATATGAGACACAAATAAAATGTGTCTGCTGTATCCAACTGTCTGTATCAACCGTCACGATCACTGCAGTCGGAGTCAGAATCTTTGTTGTGTGTCCCAAAATCTAGTACTGTGACCTACGGAAACAGATGCTTTGGGAGGGTTTCGGCTACGTTGTGGAATAGCTTACCATCTGCTATTAGAAAGTCAAATACCCTGGCCAAATTCAAGAGGGACATCAAAACTCACCTCTTCACGTCGGCAGTTTAGAATCTTTGCAAAGACGTCATGTAAATACCACCCTTTTATTTGTTCAATTATGTGCACATTGCTTACTTAAATGTATAAAATTGATTGTAAGCCTTTGTTTT
Organism: Mizuhopecten yessoensis; assembly: GCF_002113885.1. Taxonomy (NCBI): domain Eukaryota; kingdom Metazoa; phylum Mollusca; class Bivalvia; order Pectinida; family Pectinidae; genus Mizuhopecten; species Mizuhopecten yessoensis. The sequence goes on along the minus strand of NW_018404771.1, from coordinate 838,424 downwards.
TTGTTTTCACAATTATAACCATTACTATTATACATATGTTGTAAAGCGCTTTAGAGTAATTTTACAAATTAGATAGGGCGCTATATAAATGTTGTATATTATTATTATTATTATATTATCATAAAGAGGCGACTAATTTGCCTCTCGTCCATATAGATTTATTATTGGCAGGTAATGCCTGTTTTGAGTATATCGAACACGCTAGTTCTGATATATTACTTCCGTAACAGCAATACATATATATATATGGGCGGATTGGCCAAGTGGTTAACACTTCAGCCTTCCGCGCAGGCGGCCAGAATTCGATCCTCGAAGTCGTCGAATGCATGGAATATTCAGAGAAAGTGTTTTTCTCCTTCAACTTCAAAAACCCAGGTGGAGTATAAAATGGTCTGAGTGGATATTGCAATACCTGTGCTGTAGCATTCAAGAAGGGTGACACTACAAAGGATGCCGTTTAAAGCGTACGGTTCCATTACAAACGGAACACAATATTTCGCTACTCATGAAATTTTGACTGTGTTCATTATTTTTAAAAATGAATTTTGATCCAATTGGAAATAAACGTTAGTGACAAGTTGTTGTGTAGTAAGCTTGGAAAAAAGGAAAAACCGATTGAAAAAATGTTTTTCAGAATTTCTTTATCTTGACGACAGATTGTTTACTTTAATTATCTAAAACAAAATCACCATAAATGGAACAAATGGGTCACAAACGGAAGATGTTTTAACGAACACCGAATTTCAAGATAAATGTGAATTGAATTAATCACGATCTTGTTGCCTGACGCTTTATTTAGCTGACCAATGCATTCTTTTGGTTGATGATACCTGGTTTAACTGACATGTTTTTACTGTTATGGAGTAGAACGTGTGTGGTAACAATGATAAACAAACAATGCGGAATTGTGTAATAAACACTTTGTACACTGACAAATAAAGAAAATCTAAAACTGCAATTTCAGGCTCACAAATGCAACTGTCAAACACCCACGTGCCAGGTACATGCAGTTTAATCGAGACGCCATGCGTATTGATCATTGGAAAGTTTAGTTAGACGTTTTGTGTGATATACAACAAACTTAAATACATGTAGCAGTATTATGTTAAGCTGTTGATATTTGATTTCATTACATACTTACTAAAGAAAAATACGTGTTTTTTGTATATGCGATACGACACTTTAACTTTAACCCATATCAGCCCTCGCCGTATCACACTCCTAAACCCGTATCAGCCCTATCCGTATCAGCCCGCAAAACACATATCACATCCTTTTGGAACACCTCTTATTTTCCCCATCTAACACCATCAACGTCATTCGGAACCCTTCTGAAATTTTTCGTTTTTCAAATTTCAAAAGAAAAATAGATCATTAGATAGAAGATCTATCCGTATCTTATATAAAAAGTATGCAATAGACAGAATTAAACATACATTTTTCCATATAACATCCAGTATCAACCCTCGACCAATATCAGCCCTTTGGCATTATATATAACAATTCTTACAAAACAACTGCCGGTGTTTGCGACATGATCCCTGAATCTTCAAACAATTCTGAGAACTTGTTGAGGTCAATGTAAATCGGTGCTAAGTTTGACGTTAATTCCGAGTTGCCTTTGTCATGTAAAGATAACGCTTAATGCTGACATGTATCAGTTTTGTGTTATTTTGATACTTGACCGGGTCGTTTCCATGCCTTTGTTTTTTTAAGTAGTATCAGACTGTCAGATTCTTATCTGTGGAATGCATTGATCTTAATATCGCCTTGAAATATGAAAAAGAGTGTCACAGAAACAATTGATGATATCCTGAACAGTTTCCATAATTTCATGTATAGGAACAATGCTATCCACAACTGTAACATCATGATCAGCGTATTACTCTTGGTCAACATTCATTGTTATAGTATCCACGTGATCTGAAGCATTGTCATCCTTTTGAAGATCACGCCATCCTGCAAAACCTGTCTAAGTACCACTTATTTTTGATTGTTTGTTGCAAGGTGCATTAATTTTGACTTGTTTATGCCATAACTTGAGGAACTTACTGTTTGGTACAAAGATTAGTCGGTGTAGGGTTAAACTCATAGCCACAAAGGGCGGTCCCCTAGTATTTGTCTTTGCAACGTTTCGTACAGAACATCAGTCTGTAATGATTTTTTTTGTCTTCTATATTACACTTCGCAATACTATTCAGAAGCGTTCTTATGTTTTCTTGCCCAATGTTTATTAAGTGGAGCACTAAGACCGACACTCTTTCATTGACGTTTTCATCTTTCATTGACGTTTTCATCTTTCATTGACGTTTCAATCTTTCATTGACGTTTTCATCTTTCATTGACGTTTCCATCTTTCATTGACGTTTTCATCTTTCATTGACTTTTCATCTTTCATTGACGTTTCCATCTTTCATTGACGTTTTCATCTTTCATTGACGTTTTCATCTTTCATTGAGGTTTCTATCTTTTATTGACGTTTCCATCTTTCATTGACGTTTTCATCTTTCATTCACGTTTCCATCTTTCATTGACGTTTTCATCTTTCATTCACGTTTCCATCTTTCATTGACGTTTTCATCTTGAATTCACGTTTTCATCTTGAATTCACGTTTTCATCTTTCATTCACGTTTCAATCTTTCATTGACGTTTTCATCTTTTATTGACGTTTTCATCTTTCATTGACGTTTTCATCTTTCATTGGCGTTTCTATCTGACATTGACGTTTCCATTTTTCATTGACGTTTCCATCTCTCCTTGACGTTTTCATCTTTCATTGACGTTTCCATCTTCAGTGACGTTTCCATCTTTCATTGACGTTTCAATCTTTCATTGACGTTTTCATCTTTCATTGACGTTTCCATCTTTCATTGACGTTTTCATCTTTCATGACGATTCCATCTTTCATTGACTTTTTCATCTTTCATTGACGTTTCAATCTTTCATTGACGTTTTTATCTTTCATTGACGTTTCCATCTCTCCTTGACGTTTTCATCTTTCATTGACGTTTCCATCTTCAGTGACGTTTTCATCTTTCATTGACGTTTCCATCTTTCATCGACGTTTCCATCTGTCATTGACGTTTCCATCTTTCATTGACGTTTCTATCTTTTATTGACGTTTCCATCTTTCATTGACGTTTTCATCTTTCATTCACGTTTCAATCTTTCATTGACGTTTTCATCTTTCATTCACGTTTTCATCTTTCATTGACGTTTTCATCTTTCACTCACGTTTCCATCTTTCATTGACGTTTTCATCTTTCATTCACGTTTCCATCTTTCATTGACGTTTTCCTCTTTCATTGACGTTTCAATCTTTCATTGACGTTTTCATCTTTCATTGACGTTTTCATCTTTCATTGACGTTTTCATCTCTCATTGACGTTTCCATCTTTCATTGACGTTTTCATCTTTCATTGACGTTTTCATCTTTCATTGACGTTTTCATCTTTCATTGACGTTTTCATCTTTCGTTGACGTTTTCATCTTTCGTTGACGTTTTCATCTTTAGGCTGCTTTAAGAAGATAATATGTGCCACCTAACAATTCCGTGTAAGATGTAATAATATCTTTTTGATAAAGTCTGATGAACTGTAATAATTATTTATTACAGCACAGAGCTAAAGGGCAGATGCCTCAACAAAATGTAAGCAATCGTTTTCAATGTCCTTGCCAACATACAAAATAAATAAATGAAATGTTATTATATACATTCTCGGGGAAATACATAATGCACAACTTCGTATTTCTTGAGCAGGGCAAGGTACCTTTAAGAAATAAATTATATTCTCTTTACCACTCTCATTGCGCCGCCAAATGTTAAGGAACATGAGAGACGCACTGAATTGGTCTATTGTTTTCTAGTGCATGATCACAGGAGGTGACTTTTTCCCTCGCTATTTTTTTTATGGCAGTGTACTTCAAATGGAAGAATATAGCTACAATTCATGGTCTTCTTCCATTGCTGCCAATGGTTAATAGTTTTTGATCCTTACGATCCCTTCCCATAATTTCGACAGTGTCTCCGTGGTCTTTGTAATGGTCTATAAGTAACTCATCGAGAGAGAAAAAACTGACGTCCTGTGGTAATGTTTTAAACTAACAAATATCAATAAATAAACAAAAATAGATAAATAAATAATGAAAAACAGATAAATAAATAAGCAAACATAGATAAATAAATAAACAAAACAGATAAATAAATAAACAAAAATAAATAAATAAACAAAACAGATAAATAAAGAAAGAAAAAAAGATAAATAAATAAAAAAGCAAAAATAAAGGAAGAAAACACAATGTAAAAAGCAAGTAAACTCCCAGTTATTCCTTTACATGACGACGGATAATTTACATCAATTTATTTCAAAATGAAATCACCATAAACAGAAAAAATCGTAACAAATGAAGACGCTTTGATGAGACACCAATATTTGCATTTTTTCTAATTCATTTGTTTTGCAGTGTTGATGCCAGACGCTTAATGAAGCTGACCGACTCATTCGGTGGTTTAATTTCCTTAGTATTGGACAGCTGTGTCGATACCTGACGTAACTAAGAGCAGGAACATCGTACTGTTTATTGCTTCTAACAAAGATGAAAAATTAGTGTGCCGTCACAGTTGACCATCAACATTTGTAGTAGTAATTAATATAATTGTACGTATTATACAGATTACACCAACAAAGATGTAAAACTAGTGTGTCGTCACAGTCACCATCAACATTTGTAATAGTGATACATATAATTGTACGTATTATACAGATTACACCAACAAAGATGTAAAACTAGTGTGCTGTCACAGTGACCATCAACATTTGTAATAGTGATACATATAATTGAACGTATTTAACAGATTACACCAACAAAGATGTAAAACTAGTGTGCTGTCACAGTGACCATCAACATTTGTAATAGTGATACATATAATTGTACGTATTAAACAGATTACACCAACAAAGATGTAAAACTAGTGTGCCGTCGACAATGACCATCAACATTTGTAATAGTGATACATATAATTGTACGTATTAAACAGATTACACCAACAAAGATGTAAAACTAGTGTGCCGTCACAGTGACCATCACCATTTGTTATAGTGATACATATAATTGTACGTATTATACAGATTACACCAACAAAGATGTAAAACTAGTGTGCCGTCGACAATGACCATCAACATTTGTAGTAGTGATAAATATAATTGTACGTATTATAAAGATTACACCAACAAAGATGTAAAACCAGTGTGCCGTCACATTGACTATCAACATTTGTAGTAGTGATAAATATATTTGTACGTATTATACAGATTACACCAACACAGATGTAAAACTAGTGTGCCGTCACAGTTGACCATCAACATTTGTAATAGTGATACATATAATTGTACGTACTATACAGATTACACCAACAAAGATGTAAAACTAGCGTGCCGTCACAGTTGACCATCAACATTTGTAATAGTGATGCATATAATTGTACGTATTATACAGATTACACCAACAAAGATGTATAACTAGTGTGCCGTCACATTGACCATCAACATTTGTCGTAGTGATAAATATATTTGTACGTATTATACAGATTACACCAACACAGATGTAAAAATAGTGTGCCGTCACAGTTGACCATCAACATTTGTAATAGTGATACATATAATTGTACGTATTATATAGATTACACCAACAAAGATGTAAAACTAGTGTGCCGTCACAGTGACCATCAACATTTGTAGTAGTGATACATATATTTGTACGTATATTACACCAACAAAGATGTAAAACTAGTGTGCCGTCGACAATGACCATCAACATTTGTAGTAGGGATAAATATAATTGTACGTATTATAAAGATTACACCAACAAAGATGTAAAACCAGTGTGCAGTCACATTGACTATCAACATTTGTAGTAGTGATAAATATATTTGTACTTATTATACAGATTACACCAACACAGATGTAAAAATAGTGTGCCGTCACAGTTGACCATCAACATTTGTAGTAGTAATTAATATAATTGTACGTATTATACAGATTACACCAACAAAGATGTGAAACTAGTGTGCCGTCACATTAACCATCAACATTTGTAGTAGTGATACATATATTTGTACGTATATTACACCAACAAAGATGTAAAACTAGTGTGCCGTCACATTGACCATCAACATTTGTAGTAGTGATACATATATTTGTACGTATCATACAGATTACACCAACAAAGATGTAAAACTAGTGTGCCGTCACATTAACCATCAACATTTGTAGTAGTGATACATATATTTGTACGTATCATACAGATTACACCAACACAGATGTAAAACTAGTGTGCCGTCACAGTGACCATCAACATTTGTAGTAGTGATAAATATAATTGTACGTATTATACAGATTACACCAACAAAGATGTAAAACATTTGTAATAGTGATAAATATAATTGTTAATTTTGCAACCGTCAAAATTACATATTATACAGATTAAAGTTCAATTATGTATAATGTTTACTTTGATTTCTCTGATCATAAATCTGCATTTGTTACGAAATGTTGACTGATTACCAAGCACTCTGGTAACGATACAAACTCCTCTGATCACACGCCCAAACGCCGGGGCAGATATTGACACACGTCGCAGAAATAGACACCGCTATGATTGATACTGTAGAACCTTCATATGAATTGTAATCGGTACATAGTTGATGGGGATTGATACAATTTCCAAATGCTCGTTGTCATCAAATGTTAATCCGTTTCAAATATTGGACATTTTCCATATTGTCATTCAGCATTATAAACTGTTTTCTTTGGCAATGTACGTGCGGTGCAGCTACATTGAGACCTGACGTAGCTGAGAGAAACTAGCTACCCGAGTGCTATATTCTTTTAAACGAGAAGTAGAACATGATATCCAAAATCATTGAAACCTATACAGGGGTCCGATGTTTTTTTTCAAAGTAGGCCTTGTTTTGGTGGAATACGTAAACTGTACGAACACATTCAAAAGAGTATTTATTATATAACGTGCATTGCGTCTTTCAGGGAACAAATATGAAAGCAAAACTGATATCAGAGTATCAAGATGTGTACATTTCTGTTGTTTTCTTAAGGATCCCTGTCACACTGCACTCTGGATTTTCGTTTATACAGTCACATTCCCCTAATATCATTTTCAATCAAACTGTAGCACATTTGGGTGAGAACACATATATTGACCAGGTAGCTTAGCCGGTAAGAACAACCTGAGGTGCAGGATTCAAATTCCAGTCTAGTCCCAGTTATTTTTTTACACTCCGAACACTGTTGAATACATTTTTATAAAAATTAAAAAAAAATAAAAAAAAAATCGTAAAATAAACGTGAAATGGTTTTCTTTTCAGAAATGATTCATAATAACTGTTCGCATGCCTGGAAAAAACGGTGTCCAATGGATTTTAAAAATGGCACGGGGACCCTTAAGCTTAGAGATCTTAATTGAATTGTCGTCTTATAAATCATATCTATAACACATAAAGGTTGTTTCTACACAGATGTGATAGGGTTATCCATTTTTTCAGCAACCTTCGGCCATAAAACACCGGTGAACCGTTTTTATCAGAACTAAGCATAGAGCAATTATGGGGTGATAGACATGGCTAAAATGTTATTGACAGTTTTTAATTAAAAAACATGAAAATGGCTATTATAACGGGGACAACGTTTGGATTAGAAGTCAGTCACAGGCATGAACAAGCTATCTGGTATTTTGTCTGGGTGTGACAATAGCCGGCGGGATTAAAGCTCCATGTTTTCACCCTGTACCTACACCAAAATGACACGAGCAGGCATGGAAACCTGTTAAATGTTTTACTGTCTTATAATTGGTAGGCTGCTTTTGGTTCTAAATGTTCATGACAAACAAGGTCAAATAATGGCGTAATCCGCGTGACAATTTAGTTAACGAATTTATCTCATCTTTAAGACGGGAACGGAATTCCTCATTCTGTCAAATTAGTCTGACAGATTGTTAATTAAATCCGAAACTAAATTATAAACAAGAGAAAATAGAATATATTTCAGTATTCCAACGGAGGACGCTAAATTTTGGTATATTGATGTCGCAATTAGATATTTTCACACGAAAACCCATGCAGGTGACTAACACCAGTCGCCTTAAAACAGTTTGTATTTGACAACACATTTTAACATATCGAATGACAACACAATTGTGCCGGATTCATTTTTCCGGATCATCCTTAATCTGTTCGACAGTGACAACTAACTATAGCCTACGTGTTCCCGTTAATTTGCCAGGAAGATGGTCGGTTATACGAAGGTCTAAACACCGTATATTTATGCATTTCTAAACACACAATTAATATTTGCTATACTCATTAAGGCGAATTAAAGTTGTCATTCCGTTTTAATTTGTTAATGCTCGTTCCTACAAAAATCAAATCTTCAAAAATCATTTGATTTGTTTAATGAATATTATAAATAAGCATCATTCCGTATATCACGGCTATTAACCCTGAGGAAATTGAAGCAGGTAAACAAATACTCATGTCACGCTCATATAGGGTCAACAATCGCATTTTATCACCTGTTACATTATCTTGAAAGTTGCCAGGCCAGTTAATCTTTAAGGCTTCAATAGAACCGATATTTCCTCGTGCCTTAATTCAAGTCGAGTTTTTTTCACTCCATCCAAGGCCGTTTTCGCGCTGTAGTGATGGAACAATGCCAGAGGTCGTGTGTCATTGATTGCTTGCCGTTTCATCCATATGAAACAATGAAGAAATAATGAGTATTTTGACATCTTTTCCCTTTGGTATTATTGTTGAGAGAAATAATTCCACAAAAAAAAATTTTCCTGTGCACTTCAACAGAAAAACACTGCAAGCTTCGTCTAAAGCAAGGATGTGGAAAATGAATCCATATAAGATTCTCTCAAAACGTTATCAGTGAAGTTAAGTACCTTTTTTTTAGTAAACTGAACTTATTTATACGGATTCCCCTGTACTTGAAATTGGCCAGGTTAAACTACTAACCCCGCGATATCATAGAGAGTGATAAACGTTAGATACACACACACGAGTACAGTATGTACCTATAATGGTAATAGATGCAGTACCTTAAATCTGTTTCGTCCTTCTAGGACTCATCGGTGAAGAAGGGAAATCCAAATAGTTATAAACTCTAGGCCTGTCGAAACAGAAGGGGAGGTGCGATGTTTCCCTTAACCCTTTCACTACTATAGACCATAATGGACTCATCCAAATTAATGCATAGAAGAGTTTGCTAAAGCTACTTAGGGGTGAAATTGTTAATAATAAAATATTCAACAAAATAAGAGGTGTTCTGGTCAATTTCGAATTGATAATTGATAGAGTATGTATATAATGACCCGTGCCACTTTTCAACAGCGATAAGTGTGACCATCGAGGTTACGGCGAACCTTGTTGATTAAGAAATCCACCAGCAGAGTCTAAATTTTTTTCTTGAAAGCACATAAACTAAGACGCAAAAAGGTAGATGCACCTATACATTTTGATAAAAGATGCAGTTTGCATGGATTAGGTCAAATTACTGATGAACCGTAAGAGGAGGTTCGTTGAAACCAAAACGAACAGACAAAAATGCAGCTTATTGTAAATACAAAAATAAAAATCCGGACTCTAAATCGATATAAAAAAGAGAATAAAAGGAAAAAAAGGGGACATCAAAAAAGAAATACTGTAGGAAAGACGTTGTGTTCCGAAACGGTTTCCTGCAACACATGTTGCACCTGTCAAAATGCCTTCCCCCAAATTCGGATCCAAACAAGAATGGATATCTTAGATGAATTTAGTTCTATTTGTCTTGTTCTGTCTTTTTCAATAACAAAACAAAAAACAAAAACAAAAAATTTATAAATGAAGGCGTGAAGGCTAGAATAAGCATGTCTAGAGGTACACTTAGATTTTGCATTTTCTTCAAATCTATTCTGTAAGATTGGTGTTTGAATGGGTGAATGCTACATGTATATACGTTGTGGATTCGTGAATCACAAGAAAACTTGTTCATTACAAAACACGATATTGTCTATGAATAACATACTTTGTAAACGAATTATCAAAATGCTGCACTGGGATTTTCCTTTTTATTAACAAGAAGTCATCGTTGATGCGGAAACTGATACCCAATACAAAATATCTTAACACGTGGACGACGAAAGAACACCAAGAGAATACAGAAGTGTCAACAAACCATAATGCAAATTCCAAATCGATCAAAACGATGGCAAATAAATGAACAAAAGAAATATTTACACGGATACCGTAGAAACTGTACAAGGAGAATAAGGCCAGGTGATCCGGAAGGGTAAGCGTCTTCTAATTCATCAATGAAAACCGCCAAGAATTAGCATATTTCCCCTGCAAGATCCTGACGGCAACTATTTAACTTGCGAACAGTCTTCATCATTCTGCATCTTAGTAAACCACGTGTTGAGAGTTTATCCGTCAGCAGTGGATTACGATTGTCATTATTTTGGGTTCAATGTTTTGATTACCGAATCAATTTCAACACGTAAATGAAGAAATACGTTTCTAACTTTAGAAATTTAGAATTATATTAATAGTAAACCTGGATTTTTCTGGATCATCTTAATGCATCGTAGATTTTTCAAAGCATAGTGGCAACTTCCAAAATGCACTTCTTACACTGATAGCCTGTGATTCAATTTCTATTTCTTTCTTATTGGTATCAAAATAAATAACGTTTCTTGAGGAGTGAATCAGTTATGTAAACGATTTACTAAGTATATCATTAGCTAACGACTCTAATGAGAGATCAAACTAATTGTTTCCGACGCTGGAGTCAGCACGTGCCTTACAGCACGTTTTGCTTCCAATACGCGCTGTAGACAACAAAGGCGGTCCAGGTGTGTTATAATGCAATGTACTCATCCTGACGGGATGAAGCACTCAGGTTCGTGTGAAGACCCAACATGGCGATGTGATGCATAAAACGTTCGCTCTTAAATAATAGATGAACTTGATGATGTTTTTGATGTTTCGCATAGCTCAGCTGTATGCAGATATGACACGCGGAAATATCAAACAGTCGGCAGGAAATATCAAATTGTCCCCAGGAATTAAACATCAGCTAAAGTAACAGCTAGTTGGACTTTTTATTCATGACTATTCGTCATTTAACTCTCAGTTTTATTAACAATCTGACAGCGTTGGCTATTCATTCCAATCGGGTAATTTTACACAATGATCTGTCTTCAAAAAACTAATTGAGAATTGTTTCAATGTTCAGCAAGATATCACACGCACACACGTATCGCTGATGATCTTGATTTAGTGCCAGCGAGACAACACCAACTTTTGTATGGCTTTAATGGTAAATTCTAGATAGGGTGTTCACGGTATTTAGGATAAATGAGTGGATTTAACCTCAATTAATATGGCGTTGTCTTCGGTGCAGCAGTAGATTATCATTCCGGAACACCTTGGCCTGTACTCATGAAAAAATTTTCAGGCTCAAGCATGGATTTTGTGCTGCAGCCTTATTTCTTGTTCCGTTTGTAAATTAAAAATATAATCTTATTTTGTCAATGATTTGGAAACGAAATTGAAAAGATTTTAAGCCGAATGCAGCTTTCAATCTTAACATTTGCCTTTTTGATCGTTTGACATGATTTAAGCGAGTTTCAAAACAAAATTGAGCACATAATCTATGCTTGAGCATGAGAACGGTTTCATGAATACGTGCCCAGGTCTTATTTCCTTGTACTTCATAAAACATATCCGTGTAACCATATCCTTTGTTAATAGTTAGTCCTAGTTTTATCGGGGTTTTAGTCCTGTTAGTTTAAAGAGCTGGACGCCTAGATAGCGTGATGTATCTTCATTATCAAAATTGTACAATGTTAGAATGAGCTGTTGGCTCAGTTTGAGTGCAAAAAGTTTACTTCAATCACTGTAGCACTTTTTTTTCTAAATTCTATTTTACTAGTGGTATTGATGGGAAGTTTATAACTTTTTTTATATCTTTCCAAAATTAATCGCAAGAAATCTGTAACAAGATTAAGCTCGCCGAGGGTTTCCTCGCAGAATCGGTAGATTAGCATGTGATAACAAGTTCGAATATTTATTTATTTATCGTTTTTATAACCGACCTTTTAGTAGACGTTTGTATTTGGGTCATTCTTGTTCTTTTATTGGAATAGTATAAAGGGGGTTTATAGTGTACAACCTGGTTATCTAAATCAGAATTTCAACTTAGTAAAAATGTCAATCAGGAGCTTTGCCATGAAAATATTTTATGGAAAGGAGATTATTTATGTATCACGATATTTTTTAAAGAAATGCATAGCTAATAAAACTACTTTTCACAAATTCCCTTTGATGACTGAACAAATCAAACAAAACGTGTTTCATTATTTAAAATACGAGGTCTGCGCATGATGAATATCAGTGGTGGCCAAGGTCTTTTTCCCTAAGAGCTCTTTCCGATCATTATATTGAATTTGTGTTCCAATTTAGTCCTTTTTTGATGACACTACATCTTTGTTCTATTTAGTTTCATATTTTAGTTCGTGACATTTTATTGTGACGTTAACGTTCAATCCATCACACGTGTACGCAAATAAGAATAACCTGGTTGCTTTCTCGTCATGATCAGATAGGAGCACATGTAGAAAACGGTTTTATTTCTTCTGTATCCTATTTTAAGGGATTATGAAAATTTGTTACTGTTCCCTTCAAAACTGCAAAGAAAATCTTTTTTGTGCAAGGACTTCCCCACTGTAGATAGTTTCCGAAGTTTTATCTTCTACTGTAACCTTTTATCAATGTTTTGTGGCACCAAAACCCTATCAGATTTAAAAGTACAAACTCGGCTTGTAATATAAAATTGAAGTTGAGTCGTACAAAAATTACCGAAACGGTGTTTGTTAGCTGATCGAACGGCTAATAATAACTCCAAACATGTAACAACATCGTGATGTCACCGACAATATTTGGTAAATTAAAAGCGTAGCAGCTATATTCACTTTCATTTCGGAAGGAGACATTTTACACTGTACTATGCTTGTCACTTTTGGAATATCCAAGTTTACATTCTAGCATCTTTGGACATTGTCGTTTGTTTCATAGCTAGTATATGTACGCAGTTAGTTTGATAGGAACAGAAAAAACACGATCAAATGTAACACAAAGAGAACTAAACTTATACGGGAAATTGTGTAAATATACAATTTCAAAACAATGAGTATCTTCCGTTCGAAATGGCAGATGTATTTGTTTGTTTGTTTAGGTTGTGCATCTTCATATCAGTAAAGGTCATATGAAGACCCTTTCTACAGATGACTGGGCCACTATTGGGCTATAATAATGGATCAATCGGTACGCGATTGACGGACACATAATACGAAATGGCAAGTACTGGTTCGCTAACCAGGCGAGGAAAGGAAAACTAATAAAGATATTGTTACGTTTGTATTACTGTTTAAGCTATCTTCTCGATCGTCAAAGCAGGGTTGTAAATTCGCCTTTGATATTTTACAAATAGAAATAGATACCTATCGACGACCTTGACCGGTCTTGATCCAATAATCCTGACAGATATGTCTGGTCGGCTACTTCACTATTAACACAACCATGCAATCCTCCGCTCAATCTTCGGCGCCAGCCAAGCGCTCGACTGAGGCTGATGTTTCTTCGATACCGATTCAGCGACAAGCTTCAGTGGGCTTCCGGTTCAACACTATTAAAACCTCCCCAGTGGGCTATATCTTTAAAGGTTAAGCCGATTTGGAAATATTCTTATTTTCAGAAATCTCTTTTCTACAAATGGAAACCCCAAAAAGGAGTGTTCTGAAAAACAGTATCTTATTCAATGATACAAAAACCTAGAATAAATCGAAACAGGACGCGGATGTTTAGAGGGTTCAATAAGGTTTTATTCCTAATCTACTGGTAGCCGTTGCTCGACTTTTGGCTTTGGGGTGATTACATACGGTTTTATTATAATTGTACAATATTTTCTTATCTTGGGGCAGCTCATGGTAAATTATTCTATATTTGTGTATTAAATAATATTGAAAAATGAAAGAGCAGTAATACATATCTTCGAAAAATTGTGACTGAATTATTAAAAGAAAAATCTATGCATGCATCTTATAGGAGGAACAATATTACTTTGAATGCATGATGTTTGTTAAAGATATTTTCTTACCTCAAAAATGATCTTTCATACAGTCAGGTAAAACAAATCTATTGCTTTGTCCAGTTAAGTAAACAAACAAAAATACTTCAAAGGTTTTTGAAAATCTTAATGCTCTTCAATTATGGTTATTTCTTTAATCTTTTTTTTACCAAATGTACCTAAATGTCGATACAAAAGAAACGATATTTAATCTAAAGACGATACAAGAAGAACTAATGAGACAAGAGGCGGCTTTGTATATTGACTGCCGATTCAAAATCTTCTTAAAGAACCCTGGAGGGAGGCCCAGCCCAATAACACAATCTAAACGTACAACACACTATATTGGCAAACAATCCAGAGCAGTCAGTCAGAAGCAGATCACCCTTGACTAACCCTACTGGTAACCAGGTTGTGGTAGTCATCAATCATGACTTACCCTAGTGGTAACCTGTATAGAGCAGTCATTATCCATAACTAACCCTGCTGGTTATCACTCTGGAGCAATCATCTCCCACTTGCAACACTTCAAGTTACTAATCAGGAGAAGCCAAGATTAGAATTGTTGGCTACCAGTCTGGAGAAGTCATCAACCAGGACTAACCCATCTGGTCATCAGTTTGAAGAAGTCCTCATACAAAATTTGAATTATCGGTCACCAGTCCAGAGGTGTTATCAAGGAGAATTAACAATACCGGTTATCAGTCCATAGCGAATTGTAACTATCGTCATATGGATTATGTTAACCACTCAAACCATCTCTATTTGTAACTTGATACTTGGAATCTTGGAATTATGTACGCGAATAGCAATTCCACACTGTATACATATATCCTTTGAATCGAAACAGAACATTTCCTGGTGGTTTCTTACCACAGGGTAAGTTACACATTGTTGTATGTCAGCTAACACGCGCTAAAACGTAACATAAATTTCCACTTCCTATAAAATTGACAGTTGTTCGCTAGAACTTGCCGTCACTTTGATCTTGTGCAGGTCCAATAGACGTCAATCATACACTGTTAAATGTCTGCAGAAGCTCCATCGAATACTGTTCTTTTTAGAATAACAGCATTTAACAGGATATCTTTCGGCAGAAGTATGTTTTAAGACAACATATTTGACTAACCTTGTTTTGGTTAACTTAGAAGTTTAATAAGGCTCCATTATTCCATTAAAATACACTGTATCCGGGTTTCTGTGTAGAGTAATGCAGGTGCCCTTACTCAATAGACACATAATTAAATACTTTGTAATTGAATAACCTACACCAGATCTATGTGTCATCAAGTAATGTTTATTTTCTCATCAGTTGCGGAAATTGTGTCAATTTCAAATGTTTGTTTCATCTCACATTATTTGTATATAGAGTCTGTCAATGTCAGATATTCATTCCATTGGCTAATATAGTTAAGAAAAAAACCAGATTAAGTTGTAAAAGCATCGTATGCATATTGTATAATCATCTAAACGATCTTAAATGTTCGTTCGCGTTATGAACGAAATAAAGCTGAAAAAGAGGCATTTTATTTCACGTTTCTACAAAACAAAATTTGAAAATAAAATCGAAAATATTTATATTCATTCCATATCCTACTTGTAGACACATACAGTATACATTTACACTTAAGTAAAGTTCGTAAGTCGACTTCGCCAAAAGTAGCCATAATTCCTTACCGTACAAATATTCGCGGTGAGGATATTTTCCTGATTTGGTTTTTTACGTTCAGTAAAATGGAGCAAACAATAAACACGCGAATATGTATTAATTAATAATAATGTAGATTAAAATCATGTTTACAGTAATATAAAGATTTCAGTACATTGCGAAAGCAAAAATTGCCCCACCGCGAAAATAACACAACACAAACAATTCCACACGCGAAAATTTTCACTTTAATTGTATACAAACTAAACTATGTAGCAAAGACAAAACAATATAAATAATCAACCAGAAATGAAATAAAAATCAGTCCTTAAATTTCAAAATCAATATTAGTCTAGCTTACAACTACGTCATAACGTGAACTATAAGCTTAGATGTTCACGTCCGTGCTGTTTCTGTAAACATCCCTCAGTGTTAGTATAATTGAATTCACAAACAGAAAGAAATTCAGCACTCACATCACCGAAATTCATTTAGGCAATTTGTCAGATTTTTTGGCCTGGAATAGATTTGAAGCATAACTCATAAACATTAAGATTTTATCAAGCTTTAGAAAATATTGCAAATCGATTGTTTTGTACCATTGAAACAAATTGAAATGTTCTGTACGAATCCATTTCGTAGGAAATCCTTCAAAACAGGAATATTAATGTATTTGATATTCTTATAGGGAATGAGCAATGATGATTTATAGATTGCATGCTTCCTTTATCTAAAATACTGGAAAAGTGAAAATAAAAATGTAGATTGAAGAGAAGGAGAGAGGAGAAAACCTTGGAGAGCCTGATTAGTTTGGCATAGCGCTTGGTTCGCAATGTTTCAATATTTTGTTCTGAATTGAGATCGGGGCATCAAACCTTCTTAACTAAGTACGGCATTTTATTGACTAGGGTTGTTGTGAAAAGTAGAGAAGAAAATGGAATAGAATGCAGAATAAGACGTAATATTGAATGGACAAACCCGACTTTTTTTAGATTCTTTTTGTCTGGTGGCTTACAAACAAAACATTTGAAAATGTTGAAACAGTTCATTGAATTGTTAAGGCGTTTTGCGTATCAGAAAAGTTCACTCACCTGATGAGTTTGTATAACTATATAAATATATAGGAAGTATTCATTTGGTGTCCCACTTGTCGTTTAACCAGTAAGTTAAGCCTATAATGTTTAATTTCCTTATCGATGATCTGTCCTTGGAACTGCAGTAAAAGAGAGCCTCTTTCTTGGGGATTTTTAGGCTAATGACTGATTGAATGAACAACGCCGAATGACTCGTTAATTATCGAGGTTGGCCGCCACATTGTTGCTGGAATTTATTTTGCCATGATTAAACTGAAATATTAGTTTTAAATGAAATTATCTGTTGCAGATAAAGGACCTAAACTTGTGACGTTATTATTGGTGTTACTTTCACTTTTTCTCTTTTTGCTTTTTTTTTTTTTTTGTATATTTGTTTCGAAAAGCTTTTTGACAATGGATTTCTTTTTTTATACTTTTGACCATGCCAACCACTGATGATTTCCGAATGAACAAAGTGGTTCATGGTGTAGTAAACCTATTTACTACTATTCGGAATTGACTTACTATTGATTTTCAAAACATCAAAACACAAACTCGTTTCTTCTAAAAACATTTGCGTAAAAATAACTGTAATTGAAAAAGATGCGCACAAAGAGAACATATCGGTCCCGTGTTTTGGGTCAGGGGTGATGCCAAGTTATAGCTAGGATACTTCATAGCATATAAGAGATGCTTGATTCAAGTGTTTCGTTCAGATTATATAAGAACACAAATGAAATTAGCATACAACGGAAACATCGTTGGGTTTTACCTACATTACAAGGTTTCATTTCCTTGTAAAAAGAACATGTCACATAAAGATAGAGAAAATCGATATATAGGTATGAGCAATTTAAACCTATGACGTTATCACGCCTTTGTTTTCGGTAAAATTTACTGATATGAAGTGCTGGCATATATAGAAAAAGACTATATCTTTCATATAACACCAAAAGTTGTTATTATTTGAAGGTTGATTAAGAGCCTGTCAATGAAAAACACAGATTGGTGTTACTTAACTGTGGGTTTGAAGTTTATATGTTGCGTATTCTGGAGAATTTTTCCCCTCTGCTTTCTCACAACGATAAATTGGTCAAGGCTACCGTTTTATTTCCAATTGACGGTAATGTAGTTGTATATATCGTTGCGTGAAGTGTGATATATCAAAACGTTAGTAATATTCTGATGAATCTTTGATTTTCTTTTTAGGGAAAAGTAGTTGGGTTTAGTTTTAAAAGTCGGGCCATAAGCGTGATTAGGCATCATAAAAGAACTATATATTTTTTTGAAAATGAGCAATATTTGTAGTTCATAATTTCGTATCAAAATAATCTAAACATTTGTCAGTTAAAGTCCAAATTTCAATGTATCTTTCATAATATATATTTGTGATGCACAAGAGCAGTTGCACTATCTCCATATCCGGACTATATTTTCCGACCATAAACTCTATTTTTAACTATGGCCTCGACCAATATCAAGCTTGACATATCATTATCAACCCACGCCTTCTTGATGTGAAATGGCAGAACTGCGGAATGTTTGACGATGAATAACAAACAATAGATCGTGTTTTAGTGATACAGAATACTCGGGCTTTCGGATGTTAATATACATAAAGGGTACAGGAGATAATAATGTTAGGTTATTAACTAAGATACGTCCGGAAATATTTCGGAAATTGCTTCTTGTTTTGAACAGTGGATTTCACATTTCGACATTGGATATTTAAATTACAGACGATAGTTACCTAGGCATAGTGATTACCGTTATGCTGTGTCCTTCGCTCTGTACAAAAAAAAACCCAGAGGATTAAATGGTGAAGTACTTTCATCTTTAATAACTTGTAGTTCAAATGAGGACATTGACCGCAATTGATCGGTAATTAAACTTAACTTGATATGGAATAAAGTCAATGATCTGACGCCATGTTTAATTAATTGATTAACTTGAAGCGAATTAATGAGCATTGCCTTATGACAGAGATAGTTACTCTTAACATGAAAACAAAAACACGAACATTACAGGATTATTTACTGTCTGTTAAGACAACAGTCTTGACGTATTTACGCAGTGGTGGTTGATCAATGCCAAAAGTTAGCAGGTGGTTAAGGGTTTTGGTTTTTGTCGGTTGGTAAAAACAACAAAAATATGCATCAATTTCAGATTTTTCTTAGTGGCACGGCATATCTTTGCACACTTCTTAAAATATGTGTTGCCTTCAAAAAGTAACAATAGGATAATCTAACATTGTCAATAGAATATTGAATACGATTCGACATATTTCATGTTAAATAATATATAACATATTCCAACTATTATTTCGATACCGAATATTACATTATTTCAAGAAAGAATTGGTTTTTTTATTGAGGATTAAAGCAGAAAAGTATGTGAAATTTTATAACTTATGAGAAAATTTCAATTTTTGACACGTTAATTTATATAGTTCTAAAACTAGTCTATTTTTCATACTTGATTAAAAGATGGCTACCAATAATATCTTTCAATCTCAGGAATTTCAAAAAAAAATAACAACCGCTAAATTTGTTATAAAACACTTTTGATTCAAAAATAGAAAAACGGAGCTTTCTTTCCACTTTTTCTTTCACTTCATCAAGATCATTGGGTCTTGATATTTGGCAAGTAGGTTGTTCATATGAATGGATTTAAGTTTTGTTAAGGTTGATGACCTTGACCTTCGTTCAAGGTCACAAAAATCAAATGTGCTAAAAACATTTTTGTATTGGGAGTCAGACAAGGATATCTTTCCTTGCTTTATTTGTTAAGAGTTAACGATATAAATTAAAGCAATACTCCTTCATATTTTGTTTAACGAATGGCAATAAGCAAAAAAAACGAATAATAACTAGAACTGTAAGCCAAAGACTGACTAAATGTAATTCCCCCGCTTCTATATACACCAGAACTGTAAGCTGAAGGCTAACTAAGGCAAAGCATTGCAAAGTAATCCATAGTCTCCCACCAGTAACTATTTAAGTATATATGTCACTGACATACTTCCCTCCCCATGCCAAAACATATTTCCATACCAAATCTTGTTAGCCCAGATGAACCAGTTTTGCTGAATCGTCCGAGTAGTTAAGGAAAAGTTGTCATAACTCCTTCAAAAGTGTCGAAATGAAAAATAATACTACCCTGATGCACGTATCCTGATGCACGACATCAAGGGATAATTACCATATATGTAAACATTCATTGAAATCGACCCAGTAGTTTACGAGGCAGACAAAGTTTTTTTAACAATGGGCCATAACTCCTTTTTAAAGGGTCGGAATGAAAACATACTACTTTGATGCACAACATCAGGGGGCAGTTACCATATCTGTAAACTTCCATTGAAATTGGCCCCATAGTTTTGGAGGAGTAGTCTGGACAAGTTTTTTTCAACAAAGGGCCATTACTCCTAAACAGGTCAGATTGAACAAAATAATACCTGAATGCACACCATCAGGTGGTAGTTACCATATCTGAAAACTTTCGTTGAAATTCACCCCTTAGTTTTGGAGGATATGTCCGGACTAGGATTTTTCAACAAAGGGCCATCACTATGTTAAAAAGGGTCAGAATGAAAACATAATGCCTGGATGCACAACTGCAGGTGTTAGTTATCANACCCCACCCCCACCCCACCCCCCTCTCCCTAACTTCTTTGCGGGGAGTATAATAAAGTGTATAATAGTTTTAATATTAATATTGTTTTATTGTTTTTATATAATTGCATATCTTTGTCTATAACACCTATAACACCTATCATAACCTTAAGTAGCTCTCCAGAGGACAGATTACTTTGGTAAAATACATATGCATGAGTTATTACTGCTGCACATAGATTTAAAACATGCGTAAAATAATAAAGTGTTTTGGTATGACACAAAAACGAAAATGTTTTCGTATTTACCATAACAAACATTGATAATCAAATCTTCAAGATTATGTGAAATTGGCATTGATCATGTTAGGCATGCTAAAAATGTACTTAACCGGTTTTTATATTACATAAAAATGATTCTGTAGACAGAATACATATATGGGAAGTTTTTTAAGAAGTTTAAAATATAGACTACCATTGTAACTATATATTGGCAAGTTGACAATGTTGGTAATTTCTTCAAAATTTTTGAAACTGTTTGTTTTTCTTACGCTTACTTCAAGTATACCAATATGACATATTTAGTATCAAAATAACAGTAGTTTTATACACTGTACACTTTCATAATTCATTTTCAAAATTACATTCGCCTGTGACATGTATGTGTCATTTTGTTAGGTAACCCCCGTCACTCAACAAGGTGTTATGCAAGGAGGTCCCCTACGGTTATCAGTAGTAATTATGAATAATCATTTATGCAGTTATTGATCATTTTTGTGTATCTACATATGGCAAAAGAATATAAGAAATCAAAGTGGGGGCGAAATGTTGACCCCACCTTTAAAGAACTCTGTTTCAAAAGACAAAAATATGCATACAAGTATCCTTTTATGAAATTCCATCAAAGTTATTTATGGCAAATGATATTCTAGCATTTATGGAATGTATCGTTAATCCAAAAACAAATGCGCATTCACACAAAAAATGTAGAAATTAAGGTAATGCCCAAAATATTGTTCAATGACTAAACTTTACATACCACAGAACTTCACCTGGTGGTTACATTATGCTGACAACCGGTAAACTGATCATTGCGCTAAGCCTTTAAAACTGAACGAACGTTTACCGTTTTCAAAGGACGTTTCGTATTTCCCAGCTTGGTGACAATATCTATAATCTTCCTCATATGGGCGAACGTTCTGCAATATAGCCAGAGTAAGGCGGTGCCTAGGGAGGCGTTTAAATAATAATTAAAAAAAAGAGTAAAAGTTGCATAGAACAAGATATGTCCCAAACTGTCGCTATTTGGTTGCGTTATACACATTATTGTCGCCAACGTGACATCATCAACGTTTCGTGTGCCAAAAACAGCACATCATAATATACTTGATATAAAAGGGATGGTTTAATTGTGTGGTCGTCTGGTCACTCCTCTATACGAGTCTGTGGGCGCTTGTACCTATAGCTCTTAGATTCATCGAAACGCGCAAGCCCATATACCCCCGATCCGGATCCTCACTCCACTCAAACCAAATCATTGTGACAATCTATCCAAAATGGATGAATGAAATTCATTTTCAAATACAAAGAGTGGCTCTCCTCGGGCAAGAGGAGTGTTATCTTACCTTAAATAAGATGGTATTGCCTCAAAATACCTTCCGTTTCAAAAACGTTAATAGCTTGCCTTCTCTATCGAATCAGCAACATTCAAAGAGTTAAGCTTATTTACGTTTTGTTCAGAGAACATATAGTTCAGCGTGACCCTAGGAATGTTGAAGACATCTGTACCGGATTGAAGGAATAATTTTAGAAAAGGAAACGCTTAAAGGCGAGATAAGAAATGTTTCTATTAAAAATAAAGACGTTTTCTTATATCAAAGTTTTACTTCATATACTAAGAAGGTACGTACTGAGCGTGTCGCGACGTTTTAAGGTTGTATTGGTTTTTGGCTGGGTGAAGAGCTATCTCTCCCGCTTAGGTCTGTAGTGGATCATGCAGATTACTTAGCTTGTGCTCCCAGTCCTTCGTCTCTATTCAAGTTGTGAGTTTTCCTGATTTTCCTATTTGATACAGTGTGTATATAGACAATCGATCGGCGAAACGTCATTTCGTGAATGACATATGAAGCTCTTAATATCGTCAAAGGGCGGTCTTGAAATGTTGCGACACGTTTGATACAAACATTGTTTGTGTATAACGGAAACTTTTGATATAGCATATTTCCTAACTGATGAATCTTATTGAAGATACAGAAAATTGATATTTATTTTCTGTAAAAATTAAGAGACAAAAGGGATGCGTGTAACGCTGACGACGACAAAGCGTTATCATGATCAAGAATAGTAAGGTCAATCTCCGGCAATAACTAATAATCATTGATCATATTCTCAGTGTCAACAACCTTACAGTGAAGCGCTATCATTTCCATTATCAGATGGTCATCATGAGCATCGTTATCAGAATGTTGACATTGACAAGAGCTAGATATATATGAAGCTTTTTCTATAGACAAAAGACTTGACCTGTTTATTCGGATTGCCATTTCCGGGCAATGTAACAGGTGGTCTACGGGATGGATGGACCTCTTCAGGCTTAGATGCATTGGTGAGGAAATCATAACAGCGGTCAAAAGCACAGGATAGCTTGACCATACAACACAGTAAGCTAACCCGTCCAGTAGTTACTACGTTTTTCATCGTTTTACGACAGATACATTTATCGCCGCTATGTACTTAACGCTTGTCCAGACTTTATTGATGTTTGGGTCTTGAGTTTGATATCTTTTCTGGCGTTACTGTTGACCCCGATAACTGACCCAAGATAAATGGTCACATAGGAACTGAAATATAGGAGGAGTCTTTTCATTTTTTTCTTATGAAACTAACCTTAACGTTTACGTTTCAGCGAGGCTCGACCGACCGACCTAAAACGAAACGAAAGGCTTTTCGCGAAGGACTTGTTTTCACTGATCAACGACCATCTACCATCGAGATCAGAAGCGTTTGTTGTGTTTAGCTCTCGGCGTCGACAAACTGAATTTCCAAATAGGTTTTCCCTTCCTTTGTAGTACTAGAGATTATTTTAGGTAAAAAGGTGTATGACTTTGCTGGTAGACTATCAGTCACGGTTAATTCATCTCTTTTAGCCAAATAAGCAAAGTTTGTAACGTAATAAAGGGTTTTATATATGTATAAGTACCTTTCCGTGTTTGTTTTATTTCATGCAGGTTTCAAAATATTTTGGACATTAACTTTGACCTGTTGTACCATTGATGAGTTTAAAATGGACGGAATGGTCATATGGTGCAATGTTTCCGTTGTCTAAAATTAATCTTTCTTTCTTCATTTTCCTAATGATTACTTCAATATGACGTCATAACGTCATGACGTCATATTTGGTGTAATCAACTGCTCTAGCATTCTAGATCTCCTTAGTACACTGTAATCGTTTGATAAATCAAAATGCTTTGTCCATGTACGGTTTTTCGACAATTCTATTGTTTCTATTCGCCTTACACATGTTCATGTTCATGAGTGGCGGCACCCCCGCTATTCAACCCACTCTTACGTCATGTCTAATAGTAATCTGATAGTAGTAGCCATCACAATATCCATGACTTTGAAACAACCGTAAGTCAATTGTGGTATATTTTTTAAACGCGTGCTACAAAGGTTTGCTAAAACAGAATAAGAAAAATTAATAAATTAATAAAGACAAATATCCCACTAATATTTGATTTAAGTGGTATTATATTAAAACGTCAATTTTGGATACAGTTGCAATACAAGCTAACAATACCCGAAGCTTACTCCTCATTCGTCGTACCGGGGTTCTACAACAACCCGTAATTAAATTCAGTCACTTAATATCCGCAGTTATCCCAAAGATGAAGACAAATTTATTACTTTCCAAGATCATTGAGGACGTATCGATGTTATTCCTGCGGCCGCTGAGTTAATATACGTGTATGTTAGGGGCCGCAATCAACCAATGATCGATGGTTAGCGTAGATAGTGTAACGCCGGTACCAGTCGCTTCATTAAAGACGTACGTCACACTCTGCGTCTGGATTTAGTCAGGACCATTTCCCTGACGTCACACTTCAGACGCCATCCATTGCTTCAGATCATATACGTCATCATACTTTCACTGGTGTCTTTGAAGAGAAACATTTCAACAACTACGAGTGTCCTGTAATAAGTGGATGAAATTCGTTTGCTCTTACGTCAATGCCATCCTTAAACTCAGAAAGGTTTTCATACGCAAGAATGCATACGAGGAAACGATTATTAAAGTCTTAAATTTTCTGTGTCACCATGCCAGTCTTCATCTTATTTCTTAATCTGAAGGCTAAAACGGACCTGTCTTTTAAATAACAACACGTATACACAGCACACCCGCCGCAAGACATCTATTGTCAGTACAGACATATATTGGTTCCTAGATGAGAAGTCTACATCCGGGTATTTATTGGTGTGGTATTAATAAGCTGCATGTCTGCGCGATGTACACAAGTAAAACCTCGCCTTCACTTTATTATTTGACGTCGCCAAATAGCTCAAGGTTTTTGCGCGGAAGAATTTGTGGATACATTGTCTGTGCGGTAGACATGTTCGACATAAAGGCATTGTGAGTTCCCGGTTGTAAATCATTCCTGTGTTACTACACATTTAGGAATACATGTAGTGTTCGCCAAGTATGTTATAATTTGTATCATAATATGTTTGTCGACGCGTAAGTTAGAGGAGTGTGTATATTGTTCGTGTTATCTATTTTTGTCTGGTCGCAGATTATTTTGTGAGGGGTATGAAATAACGACAAAACCAGATATACTTTAAAACAATTAACAAAAATACTGTTAAAAGAAACGAAATAGCTTTTTTTGACCTTCGTTATCAAAGTGTATTTTTAAAGGGTGTGGGGGTTGTATTTTCTTTTTTCATCTTTTTACTATTTTAAAAATTGCCTACCGGCGCTATTTTTAACGATTTGCTGATATTATGTAATGGTAAACACATAATTTTTCGGTTTAATGACGTGAAATCAAACACAGATCTGCAATTGTCGTAGTTTTATGATAAAGTCTTTCCCGGAAATCTTTACAATTACATTACCGGATATCAAATATGCTGTAATCAAAATCGATCTCAACTTCCCCATACTTCAGACAATGATGTAAATGCCAGTGATAACACAATCGAGATTGAGATGGGATGGGTAAATATTCCTAAAAGGATATCGCAAGTTTCTAGCGTTCCCACGATCAGACATGCAGAGAGCAATATATCTGGTCAATGGTTATCTTCGATTGTTGGTTTGGTGTTTAGCGTTCTCAAAACATAGGGAAATACCGCCCAAAGTTATAGGTAGGTAGGATGTGTCGCTCAGACATTCTCTTTTTACTTAAGACTAATTCCTGTATGATCTGCCATTGAGAACTATATGAAGGAGTAATATTCCAACACTCATCAAATAGTTTTCTCGAAAGCTCCTGTTATATACAAGAATCGGTCTGGCAATGTGGTAGAAAGATTTGACACTGGAGTTAAATTCTTACGGATATTCCGGAATTTCATATACGCGGTTACATGGGGTTTATTTTATTAGAGACAATATATAGTCTCGTTCAACCAGACTCCTGTCGCGCAATCTACGCCGAACAGATAGTCTGTCTCTTGAATTATAAGTGATCAAACGTCTGGTTGATCGAGACTAAGGCAATATAAGGTTTTTTAATAGGGAAAAAAACGATATTTTTTCATATTAAAAAAACTTATATTGTCTTAGTCTCGTTCAACCATACTCTTGTCTGCGCATGCAAGCCGAACAGAGAGTCTCCTGAATTACAAATGATTTATCGAGACTAAGGCAATATTAAGTTTTTTGATAGGAAAAAATATCGTATTGGAGAAGCAAGCTGGAGTTCATCAAGGTTTAATTCTTGGTCCACTTTCATTAAAATCTAAATATTTTGCGGAGTATCACCTGCATCTAGGGGTAAATTTTAATTTGTAACAAAGAGGATGGATCTTATCAATAACATTTATATTACTAGTTAAGAAATATGTTTGAGAGATATGGGATGGTTGTGAAAGATTGCTATTCGAAAGCCCGAAAGAGATTTTATTTTAAAAACAAAAAGTAAAGTCTGTCCGTAATGTAAGTTGTAGAATACTTTTACTTCAGAGTTCTAAGTAAAGCATTTTTGTTCGCCTTCTGTTGGAGAAAATAACTTTAAAGTTAAAGGATCAATGGTGATATCTGTCTATATATTTTCATTGTTATCATTTTATTGTAAATGCAGAGTAAGCAATGATGTAAGTAAACTGTAATAGCATTTGCTTAACCCCTTGTTTAAATATCTCCCAATAGAATAGGTTTAAACGAATGAACTGGAACAATCGTCATGCAGCATTGCCATGGAATGGTCATTTTTACACGGGCTTGCTCCCTGCAAGATCCGGGGATATATATTAGGCCCTGTAATTTGGGGAGGAAAATAGGCCTGCATCAGAATTTTGGAGCAAATGACCTGTAAAGAAAATTGGTAATGAAACAGTTTTAGGGAAGGATACGTTATTATACAAAACAGCCTTGACTCGCTCCAAGATACGGGACATTGATGTGTTGCATGATATGTGGTATATGGTCCGGAATAGAATATAACTGCAGGCTGCCTAATAATCACCATGATTTATCAACGATATGCAGGGTATACATACATTTCGTGTGCTCATTACACAGAAAAATTGAAGTGGTGGCAATTGGTTTTTGCAAACATTTAATTTTAAGTTTTCATTATTAAATAACCAACCATTAATTGAACATTTTCAATTTAAATCAATCTTTTTTTAATATGTTGATTGTAGTTTAAACGGAATTCAAATGGTGCTCTTAACAGTATTTACCAAGTACTTGAAATGTACAGACAAATATAATATTTTAAGTACATTTCATATTAAGCAAAGGAGGAAAAATGTTCTTATCTTTATTGGAATCAGTAAATAAAACCATGTGCAGATAATTGCCACTTGTTTGAAGTAGATAAACACGAAAAAGCTGTTGAGTGGGGGAGAGGGCAACTGTAAAATAGAGCTCGTATAACCGCCGTTTGTTTGACACGACAATCACAATGACAGTTCACGTCAAGTCTGACGTCTACCGTCAAATAGAAGAAAAACAACATGTCTGTTCTTTATGAAACACATATCGACTTTGTCAGGATCAGAAGTCTAATTGGGCTGTTTATCAGAGACTTAAATAATCACATGCTNGGGGGGGGGGAGAGATAAGGGTTTTTACGATTACGATCTGGTATCTCTCTAGGTAATCTTTATAAGTGGGATGCAGACAAAGAAATTTGCCCGATTTCATGAACTCATAATTATTTTGTGAATTGCAAGTTTATCAAGAAACAAAATAATTATGAATGCACCATGAATATACACCAGTACCGTACAAACAAACTGATACAGTTTCTGTGACGGGACCCTCCACGGCCATGGGCCGAGTTGTACTGTAAACCTTTTTTAATCTAAGTGTTAAGATATGAAGTTGTCAATCCTTGATTGAAACTCAAGTTTAATGGCCAAAACCCGTTCATCTGTCAAAAGAATGAAGAATATAGCCTGACGAATTCCACTAAGAGTACATCCAGCTAAAAACTTAACGTAAAACAAGAACCAAATGGCGAATCATTTACGCTTAACTTTACACTAGGAACGTGGAGTACAAAAAATGTACTTTACATATATATCAAATGAGTCGGAATATCTAAAGGTTAGTTTATGTTTACTGACATAATTTGACTCTCATAAGCATAGCTGTAGTTGGTACTTTAGCAGCCTCAACCCGCCATTATTACCACAGCGCAGTAGAATCCGCACTCTTGTCGCTTTATCTTGCTTGGGCTCGGGGCGGAACCCTGTGAGAACTGCTAATAATCTTTAGTGTTACAGTGTTAACGGCACTGTAATTCCAACCGGTAAACTGAGGTCGTTCTCAAAGCTATTTAGGAACATTGTAACGGAATTGTTGAACCATTCCACTACAAGCAAGACGTGATTAGTTGATAAAAACACAAAAAGGTTTTTGTACCAATAAATACTGTACATATATAAATACTTTCGAATTCATTGAATTAAAAGACAATTAAATCATGGTGGCAGTATTTTGCTTTGAGGCAAATCAAGATCAGCATGCTTTTTCAGCTTGTCTTTCAAAACAAGTTTCAATTAAAATCCGTTTATACGATCGATTCACTCTTACTCACGAGTTTGTTCAGGTATAAAATTGTTAAATAAGGTTCAAAATAACGCATTCCAAACGGCCGACATCAAAGAAAGAAAAAGGAAAGTTTCAATCTTCTGTCGATGGAAGTTCTAGTCAAAGGATGTTAAAATTTATTAAATCGGCCGTGCGTTCCTTCAAGTTGATGAAGTTGTTGATGGAGTGAGGTGCATGTTATTTTAACCTTTTTGAAAGAATCATCTACTGAGCGCAGTAATTGGCGTGTCTAACCAATCTGATTCCATCTGGGGTTTACGCACTGCCGATTCACTCGTTAAATTAACTCCAGGACATGATTAATCTGAAAATGTATTGTTAAAAATTCCGCGTTTATTGCTGAATAAACCAACTTTAACGAACACGTGACTTTGATATAATTGTTTGGCTTTATTTCATTCCATCGACAAAATATTGAAGAACCGTATAATTTCTCTAAAATTGCTCTTTTGCGCTACTCTAACTTTGAAAAATGATATGTTATGCAGCCATATCGTACGGTTGACTTCAAACAAGGGGTGATATTTGAGGCCATGATTAGGCCGTAATTTAAATTGAGCACGCTCAACCGGTATTTTCTGTGCAATTAAAACAACATCGTCGAAGTTCCAAAGCTTACCATCGCCAGCATGAACTCTCGAACAGATTTCCACAATCAGTAGGGTTACTGTTCGCGTCACTGTGAAAAAGTTTTTTGAAGTATATTTTTGTAGTTTGTACAATATCTATCTGCACGCTATGAACGAAAGCTCAGATTCAACAATGGCATACATCGAGCAAAATATCCTATTTTCTTCAATAGCATTTGAAAATTGGGGAAGTATGCTTTTCTGTTTGAGCGAACAACTATCTTTGCATACAACAAACCTCATATTTAGCGAGATGATAAAATCATAACAATGATAACTATTAGAAAGTGGGTTTTTTCGAATATGTGTTTGAACGACTTTAGCATCATGCTTTGATGAACAACTCACTCTCTTTTCCTCTACCTTGTAAACGAATGTCTTGACACTATTTTGCTGGGAGCGATTCTTGAATTTGTCAGCTAGCACTTTCCTCGTGAGTCAAAATCTAAAATATTTGTCTCATGAATTTTAAGTGATTTGCAGTAACATACATACTTTTCAACACATACTCTATCACGGGAAGTTGTTGTTTATAGCAACTTTGCGATCTGCGGGTACTTTTGAACTTTAATCATTTAAATAATCTTGTAATCGGTAGAAGTATATAAGGGGTTCTACTGAAACCTCGACAAGCGTGACAATAGGCTCTACAATTTACCACTAGTTTACCACAGGGTACATAGTAAACGATTTGCGTTATACAGTAGAATTGGGAGAGTTAGCCGGCTATCTCTAATGAGAGTTGCTCATTCATCCTGTTACCGCTATTCTATGTTTTCCCATTCTCCAGCAACCATTCATCTGGTTGTTCTTTTATCAAGCCACAACTTATCTAGTTGTCCCATTATCCACCACAATTCATCTGTGTTGTCCTACTATCCAGCCAACACTAATCTGGTTGTCCCACTATCCGACCACCACTAATCTGGTTGTCTCACTATTCGACCACCACTAATCTGGTTGTTCCACTATCTGATCACCACTAATCTGGTTGTTCGAATATCCAGCCACCACTAATCTGGTTGTCCCACTATCAAGCCACCACTAATCTAGTTGTCCCACTATCAAGCCACCGCTAATCCAGTTGTCCCACTATCAAGCCACCATTAATATCGTTGTCCCACTATCAAGCCTACACTAATCTGGTTGTTCCACTATCAAGCCACCACTAATCCAGTTGTCCCACTATCAAGCCACCACTAATCTGGTTGTCCCACTATCAAGCCTACCCAAATCTGGTTGTTCCACTATCAAGCCACCACTAATCTGGTTGTTCCACTACCTGACCACCCCTAATCTGGTTGTTCCAATATCGAGCCACCACTAATCTGGTTGTCCCACTATCAAGCCACCACTAATCTAGTTGTCCCACTATCAAGCCACCGCTAATCCAGTTGTCCCACTATCAAGCCACCATTAATATCGTTGTCCCACTATCAAGCCTACACTAATCTGGTTGTTCCACTATCAAGCCACCACTAATCTGGTTGTTCCACTACATGACCACCCCTAATCTGGTTGTTCCAATATCGAGTCACCACTAATCTGGTTGTCCCACTATCCGACCACCACTAATCTGGTTGTTCCAATATCCGACCACCACTAATCTGGTTGTTCCACTATCCGACCACATATCGAGTCACCACTAATCTGGTTGTCCACCACTAATCTGGTTGTTCCACTATCCGACCACCAATAATCTGGTTGTTCCCCTATCCGACCACCACTAATCTGGTTGTTCCAATATCCGACCGCCAATAATCTGGTGGTCCCACTAGCAGACCACCACTAAGCTGGTTGTTCCACTATCCGACCACCACTAATCTGGTTGTTCCAATATCCGACCGCCACTAATTTGGTGGTCCCATTAGCAGACCACCACTAAGCTGGTTGTCCCACTATCAAGCCACCACTAATCTGGTTGTTCCACTATCCGACCACCACTAATCTGGTTGTTCCAATATCCGACCGCCACTAATTTGGTGGTCCCATTAGCAGACCACCACTAAGCTGGTTGTCCCACTATCCGACCACCACTAATCTGGTTGTTCCAATATCCGACCGTCACTAATTTGGTGGTCCCACTAGCAGACCACCACTAAGCTGGTTGTCCCACTATCAAGCCACAACTAATATCGTTGTTCCACTATCAAGCCACCACTAATCTGGTTGTTCCACTATCCGATCCCCACTAATCTGGTTGTTCCACTATCCGATCACCACTAATCTGGTTGTCTCACTATCCGACCACCACTAATCTGATTGTGCCACAATCCAGGCACCTCTATTCTTGTTGTCAAAATATCCAGTCACCAATAATCTCTGCTGTCCCACTCTCCGACCAACACTAATATAAGTGTCTCACTCTCCGACCACCACTTATCTGGTTCCCACTCTCCGACCACCATTAATCTGGTTGTCCCACTATCCAGCCACCACTTATCTGATTGTCTCGCTATCAGACCACCACTACGTTTGCCCTACTTATGGGGTTATATGATTATCAAGCCACCACTAATCTGGTTGTCCCATATTTAGACCTACATGTACATAAGTCCCATCTGTCCCTGTAATCTGGACGTTTCACGCACTAGAAAGTGGTTTACTTGGAACGATGGTGACATTGTTCCTGAGTCTACACAGTTTACCGTTTCGGTTTTCAAACAATGAAATCATTCGACATTTCTGAGATAACACTACACTGATTTGATTGAAGTAGCTAGATGACACAGAACACACTTCTAAGAGTGACATTGACTACTCATCTACTTACCTGCTTCGATCCTCACATTAGATTGAAATCACTATCTGTGATTACACGGCTCTGATGACAGAGTCCTTGACTTGAAACAGTTCCGAGGTATGACTCCGGATAACGGTAAACGTCCCGACTCATTAATCCCAGGGGTTGATGTGTGAATCTCGTGCTAAGATGACAAGAATGCATCCGACATGACAACTAAATTCACGAAATTGTCACACACAGAAAATTGTGTAATATCCTTACACACATTTTCAAACAAATCTATAGATCTTTTATCTTCCTTGATGATCATATACAAGTGTATGCATACAGTGTGCTGTTTGTCAATAATCCAGATTTTGCAATCACTTTCTCTGTCAGGAATTTCGCAGAACCGTGTGTTATGTAATTAACAATCCACTTACGGTTTTATTTCTGACAATAAAACAGTGAAAATGCTTTGTTTCCGGTGTAGCCCTTATATACTGATTACACAATGTGTCGTCTGCATGGGTATATGTTACCCAATTCTAGTTGTACACACGGGCAGGAAGTTATCGGAAGCTTGGCACCAGGTATCATCAGTCTAAGGGGAGGACCATCAAAAGAGTCGCCATCTTTGATGCAATTATTGTCCTTGATGGTGTAATTAGAACAATGTGCCGACAGTAGTGTGTAGACAATCGTACCATGTGGGATGGCGTAAGAACTTTGGGACA
The DNA here is from genome assembly GCF_002113885.1 of Mizuhopecten yessoensis. Classification (NCBI taxonomy): domain Eukaryota; kingdom Metazoa; phylum Mollusca; class Bivalvia; order Pectinida; family Pectinidae; genus Mizuhopecten; species Mizuhopecten yessoensis. The sequence goes on along the minus strand of NW_018404771.1, from coordinate 805,531 downwards.
GATACGCCTAATGTGGCACGTATAAAATACCGGAAGACGGCGGACGTCAGGGGGAGGTCACTCAAAGTACATTTTTTTTTAGTATATAGTTAAATATGTACCCAATCGAACTTAACATGACCGATTGTACACAGTGCTGTGGTTTCTGTAAATATTTGCCCCCTAAAAACATGTATAGTTTTATATATATCAAAGTCTTTTGACGTTTACATTTCTGTTGAAAAATAGTTTATCAATGACAATTTTGCATGCACATTATGTACACGTTGTCTGAGATACAAGGTTTATTGTGAACAATGGTGAATAAGTATAATCTGATTACAGATATTGTCATATAAATTGCTTTTTATACACTCAATACTAGTAACCTTGGCAACAATAAAACGATGAATATTCTTTTATTTTCACTTCCGTTGATATCTCACTTCCGTTGTCACGGATACCAGACTCCTGAATTTCAACTTTTATTTATACAGGTACCTTTGACATTAACAATATGGAATGCATGGTTATCGCAATGCCTTCTGCATACCAAATAGAGAAACATAGTAACATAAATAAAACCAGTTTGGTATAGAAACCCTTCAACAGATAAACAACTTAACAGTGACCCAAGCTTTAATACTGGGGTCACAAATGTACGAAGAAAACTGTTCAAAAGTTCATATTGATATCGAAGCTGTTCGTATAAAAACAGACNTGGGGGTGGGGGTGGGGGGACACAAAGAAAAACAATCAAAGACACTCATCAGCCACATTCCAAGCCCGTCAGACCAAACAACGGTAACCCCTCCCTTATTTATTCGCACTCTTTAGGCCAGTTATATGATTCTTCAGTTCCTCTGAAAGTTTAAAGAGCATTTTTCTCACGCAATTTATCTTTACCTGATGTCCCAGCGAAAAAGTCATCACCAAAGTAAAACAAAAAAAGATGGGGATACTTCTTGTAGTTTTTCCCACAGTCGGCAGTAAGGTTTCTGATGGAGCCGTGTCAAACTGATAATCTGCACATGTCTTTAGACCTGCTGTCTACACCAGAAATTACATGCAGTGAAATGTCATCATGCCAATACGTAACATATATATATATAGGTACTAGGAATAAAAAAATAAAAACACTTCAGGATCAAAGACGGACATTACACGTACGAGGACATTAAAAGTACATGTAATACATTTGTGAAAGTGCATTGTATTTCAAACCTAACTGTGCAACAGCGCATTGATGTGTAATTGAAGATAGATAATGGATTGGTACTTGTGACATCCTGGTCCCCCTACCTACTTTCCCCTCCCACAACTCTTTAACCACCATATATCATCCCCGACCCTCGTGATATAGCTTCCGTCACTCATCGCACTTCTATTATTATAACCTTTCCCTCGTCCCCCCTTCCCTTTCACTTTTACACCTCCCCGTCTTCGAACTTCTTCGTTTATCGCTCACCATCCTCAGCCCCTCGTTCTTTTTATCACATTTTCCCTTCCACATTCGTCCCGTAGTGGTATGACCAATTCTTGACGTTACCACATGTAAGACTAGGGTATAACTGTGCATAAAACTCACGTACTTATGCACGGTAATACAGAACACAAAAGCATTGCTTAGGGCTGCCATCAAAGAGAGCGTGCAACACCCCCGTAATGTATTATGTCTACGCCGTTTTCTTTATGTTCGCGTATGTATTTTTTTCTTTCCACACACAACAGTAGAGTTGGGGGAGACATATCTAATTATCACTGATCGTTGAGGTGGCAACAGATGCATATTATAAGAACACCTTTAAGCACCGTCCCCTTTTATGTGGTAAATCAAATCGGTTCATCGAGGTACTAGTAAACCGTCGGTTGAGTTGAACGCTTGAGGGAGTACATCTGGGATGATACACATGTAATATATCTATAGACATACCGTATCGTTGATCATTTCCACGATGAGAATTTTTGTTTTTGTTAATTTTCCACTTACATTACGAGTATAACATTGTACTATATTCGTATTGGTAAAAACACAACTAACACAAAATATCATATAGTTGACGGTCGACGGCGATTATTGTTTTGAAGTTACTTTCGTGAATATAACTTATTTTGTCTGTACTTAACATTTTTTCCCAAGTTATTGCTATGAATCGACTTCTGTAATTGGCTAAATCAGTAGAACTAAATTTGTAGTTATTTCACTGAGTGAAATATTATTTTACAGTTGTGTTTATTAGCGGGCGTTTTTTGTAGCTGTTATTTAGTATACAAGTATGTAGCGTTGTTTTGTAGTTGATGCGGTGAGTTAAAACACTTTTTTGTAGCATTTTTATGAAAAGAAAATATTTTGAAGTTGATTTAGTTAGCAAAACCTTGTTTTGTATTCTATACAGTGACTCATAACTCTCTTTTAGTTATGTGAGTTGGATTTGTATGTTTTTGAAACATTTTAACTGTTTTGTTGTGTTTTATTAATAAAACCTTGTTTTGAGGTTTGTTTTAATATTTTTAAAGAAAAAACTTTATTTGTAGCTTTTAAAACGTTTTGATACGTCTTATTTTTGCAGTTGCTTTGTTATTAGAACCTTGATGTGTTAGCTTATTAGTGAAACATTGTTTTGTAGTTGTTTTATTAGAAGAACCTTGTTTTGTAGTTTTATATAAGAAGTACCTTGTTTTGTAGTTTTATATAAGTAGAACCTTGTTTTATAGTTGTTTATAAGTATAACCTTGTTTTGTAGTTTTATATAAGTAGAACCTTGTTTTGTAGTTGTTTATAAGTAGAACCTTGTTTTTTAGTTGTTTATAAGTAGAACCTTGTTTTGTATTTGTTTATAAGTAAAACCTTGTTTTGTATTTGTTTATAAGTAAAACCTTGTTTTGTAGTTGTTTATAAGTAGAACCTTGTTTTGTAGTTGTTTATAAGTAAAACCTTTTTTTGTATTTGTTTATAAGTAAAACCCTTTTTTTGTAGTTGTTTATAAGTAAAACCTTGTTTTGTATTTGTTTATGAATAAAAACTTGTTTTGTAGTTGTTTATAAGTAAAACCTTGTTTTGTAGTTGTTTATATATAGAACCTTGTTTTGTAGTTGTTATCTTTATGTAGTATCGCCAAAGGTTATATCCTTTTCAACAGTCATGGTAGTATAAGGGGCAAATGATACCCACTGGAGAAAACATGCAACTAGCTGAGGGTACAAATGCAAGGGCATACCTTCAAAATTAGACAAAAATACATATATACTGAGGATACTCCTGCAAAACAACAACACTCCTACAAAAAAATCGAAGTTTCACCTGCAAACCGTTACATTTGATGTTTAAAGATAGAGAAATTGGGTGGACGGGAAATTGTAGATATCGAATGTGCCCTTTCGCAAAACGAAGAATCCGTGCATTAGGTATCGCCCAACATGTACGTATCTTAAGCAGGTATTGCACGTGCCTGAGCGATACAGGTCGCCGTACACTGATTGGAAAGCCTAACGTAATAATGATGAATGGAACACGCCGTCTATTCTATCGCTTTGTCATACCATCGAAGTGCAATATTTATCACACTTTGCACGCGTATTGTTGTTATTTATAGAAAACAGTTTACTTGTAGGCACGTGCGAGAGTCAGCTGAAGTGCGTTATAAGTGTAAGATAATAAACATACTCTTTAGCATGTTACTGTGACCCGAATAGCGTAAACTTGTTAGAAGCCGGCTCCCGTACTGTTTGTTGTACGCCTTAGAACTCTACTGGCATGCGGTACATCATATTTCCCAGTCCCTAACGTACAAATAGCAGAGCCTAACCATTCCGAAAATTTTAACTTCCAAACTGATCCGGAAAAAAACACATAAATCTTAATTCTGTGTGTCCTTTTTTTCCTATTTCTTAATAAATCCAACTTAGGATTTTGTTTTATTCCATACAGTATCAATCTGATTTGACTTATTCGTTTAATGAAATTTAGGGTTTTTACGACATATGTTCCTAATGCGATGTTATTCCATGAATACTGTCGGCTTTTCTTACGATTTTTGCATTAGATAAACAGTTAAGGTGTTAAATATATATCATTTGATCCCTCAAAAAGCAACCAAGCAATGATTTTGAGATGTTGCTTAATCCAATTATTGTTTCGACGTCATGGGTACCAGCAAACTAACATTGCTTTGCTTGCTTTGCTGTTCCAGTGTTGGTCAAGAAAGAAAGAAAGAATGGTTTTCATACATTCTTAGACCTTGATGGGAGAAACATATCGTTTAACTAGTGGTGAAAAGTTATCATGTTTATCTAACTTTTCAATTTACTTTTACAGTAAATTTCCATTGAAACTCGATGTAAAGTGGTGTATCTTGAAAAAATAAAAAATAAACCGGAATCGGATTCAACAAACCTTATAATAACCAAACGAGGACACAATTGATGTAATAGCCACAAATGAACTGGCAATGATCACCTGATTTGAGCATGTAAATCTTCGACCTGAAATTGACATGACTGCAGTGCAATCTAAGCGTGTCATTGTCTGAGTTGATTCAATTCCATACAATTACTTGCGCATTTGTATATATTGCTCGTGTCAGACCGCTCACCCCAGCCTGACATGCGCTCAAGTTACAAGTACTTAGTTTGTATCTAAAGCCGATTTTGATCGAGTTCAAACATCTCGAAAGGGAGTGCAATTAAATTATGCTGCAAAGTTTAAACAGGTATTATCTTATCTCCACCATCAGTGTTTCGTTGCGCCTTACAGTTCCCATCAGATTGCTGACATTTGCAATCAGTTACTAGGATTGAGGGGATTTCGGCGAGCAATTGAAACAAATATACTTTAGACAAAGTGTGGTGTTGTCACTTCACCCGTCAACTTAAGCATCATACAACACGCCCTTCCGGTGATGGAACAAGCAAAGCAATGTTGTTAGTTTCGACATTTCGAAAAAACATATTTGCGAAAACGCTCACAAAATTCAATCATTTTAATGTTTTTACGTGATTAAGTATATTTGTCGACACCAAGACTTGTTATGTTATTGTTTTCCCGTTCAATGCTGGCAGATAAGGATCTAAGGAATTTTAAAAACGTCACGGGTTTTGCCTGCAAACTGTTTATCAACATTTCTAACGTAACGCTTTCCTGTGATGGAAGGTCAAAGTTTGCGCGATACTTTCTACCGGAAGTTCTCAGAAGATAAGCTGTGTTACTTCGGGAAAGGAGAAAAGGACATTTTACGAGGTATTTGATGCCCCATCTAAGTTTGGCCTTGGACTGTCACTAAGATATTCGGTAAAATATTGCTTCAATCGATGTTAGTTGGGAGTCTGATGTTATAATTATGTACAGAACGGTTATTTACCCTTTAATCCTTTTATCTGACTTTGAAATATTCTAATTTATCGGCTTAAGCTGGTCATTACATACGATAAAAATCAATCACATTGCAAAGGTGTCTAGGATAAAACAATACAACACAAAACGTTGATTGGCATATATACAGAAGACAACTTTCGGGGATTACCTTTAGTTGTAATTTGCAGTTCATTGACTGTAAAACGTATTTTACTGGTTTCATATACACCAACGTATGTATTTGAAATAGTATGTTTGACAGAAATTGAAGTTTGTCTTTCTTTAACAGATGGTTATATATTTGGGGATTTTACGACCTCGTCAAAGTTAAAAACCATTTCAGCCTTAATGAGTGAAAAACGCTCAACGGGGTAAGACCGGATTCGAACCATGGACTTCGAAATATTATACAATCTTATTAGAACTTATCATTTTGTAATATTATTTATATTTAAACTTTCATTTCCTGTGGTGATCGCTTGTTACTATCTAGAGAGTGTCTATACATAGCTCATTGATCCTTATCTTAATCACGTAACACATCTGAAAAACGGAAAAGACGTAAGCAAACAAGCTATTTGGAAAAAAACAAAAACATGTCTTGAAGTGAAAACATGTATTTTAGAAAAAAGGCATTTATGGGGTTTTTTGCTAATTGAATGGAACGGGATGCACTTTATGATTGAAACTTTTCCCTTTGTAGTCAAACTTCAGAGCTTAATCACGTCGAGTCGTATCATCACGAACTTTGCAGAGATATCATATTCCGTCTTTGCGTATTGCAGTGTTATCTTCTCTTGGAAGCAGGTATTGATTGTTACGTCATTGGTCTGTGTGAGAAAATTACGTCGTTTTCTCAAATATTGATGACGTTTCTCTCACAAACAAGTGACGTAACAATCAATACCTGCTCCCAAGAAAGGATAACTATGCAATACGCAAAGACGGAATACCCATCTATACATAGCGTTTGTGTTCCTATATTCGAATTTCGAAACATTTCACAATCTTTATTTGTAACATGTCATGAATACGTCCATGTAATTTTTTTTGTATAACCTCCTTTAATATACAATGTGATGCCAGGTCTTAGTCAACAGACATGACGTCATTGCATGGTGACGTCATATTGAAGAAAATAATCATAAAGTCAAGAATATGACGTTGAAGACCTGCCATAAATTGGTGGAAATCTACCATTTTTTGTCTCACAAATATTCCTATAACATACACCATTCTTGGATTCGTTTTCATTTATACAGATATATATCAACACTTCGAAAAAAAACAGTTGCATTTATAGAGTTATGAAGGCAATTGAATCAGTGTAATGCGAAGCTTCTCCTCCTGCTTAGAATAGCGTGAGATCACCGTAATTAGCAAACATTTAGCTGAAGTTATGCTGATTCGGGAATAAATCGCAACAAAATATGAAATTCTTATATGTACGTCTCTGATATATATTGTTTTAGAATGTATATAATTGTGTTGAACGGAATTGACATATACGCAATTTTTAAAATATAAGTGGTTTCCGTTAAATTTCAATAACCCCAGAGAAAGCTGGCCAATAATTGGCTGTAAGTATTTCTATTTATTGAACATACGAACTTTATATATCTTTAATGTCAAAATAAATCGGGATTGTAAAGATACGTATGCAGTCACATTCAGTTCTGCGTTATAATTATATAAATCCAAACAGGACTGAAGACATATATTCAGAACGAGATAATGTGAAATAATAAATCCTGTTCAGAATAATAGGATTATATTTCTGAACAGAATGCAGTTTAAAATTTACATAATCTCAAGGAATGAATAATTTATATATGTTTCTATTTAAGGGGTTTTAACGTCTTCGTTAACAGCTGCATTGTAATGAAGGATTGAACGTCTGTCAGACTGCAGTTACAACCAATATGAATGCAATATGGGTGACAGATAATAGAATGACGTCCGTTAGGAAACTATGGTCATGTGACCAGATAATGCAGACTACTGCAGTTACTGTCCAGTAACTGCAGGCTTAATTTCCGTAGAGTTAATGGCAAATAGAAAGGGCATAATGTAAATATGGTCATATGAATACGGGAGTCTAGGGAGACATTGCCGGAAAGCAAAAGTAGCGATTCTAAATATGAAGACACAGATCCAAAGTATTGTGATGGGAACAGCAAATTAATTCTGTTTTTCTTTTCAACAGAAAACAAAGAAAAAAACCTCATTTCACAAGAACCCCCACCTTAGTCGCCTCCTACGATAAAAAAATTCCGAGTCTGAAGGTGCTGGTTTTTTTTGTATCAGTACCTGGCGGACAGCCCCACGTAGGTATCGGACCCGCGACCTAGTGGTGGAGGGCTAGTGATAGCAGAATGTCAGTCGCCTTAACCACTTGGCCACCGCGATCCCTCCTTTCTTTTAAACAGAGGACATAGAAAATAAAACTCATTTCACGCGGGGGGGGGGAGGGGGGGGCACATTAGTGGTGTAACAGAGCAGGCTCATTTTCTCAGAGTCTGCAGGGGTTATAGAATGGAGTAATTGACAAAAGAAATGTTGCTTTATGTACTAACGTTTTCGCTGTGTCAAGTCTTCAGGCGAGGAGCAGAAAATGTATTAAAGGGGAAACTATTGAGTAAAATGTAATGCTCTAACTTAGTCCATAGGTTTTTGGAGGGGACAGAATTATTTTTTCCCCCTTACATAACTATGATCCAGACAACTCCAATTCCCCCTACTATTGTTTGGGACGAATACTTCTGAATTATCATAGTTCTAATGATCATAAATTCATGTTTTCCGACATTTAGTTCAATTTCCTAATGAACATTTATATTCGCCTGACATTTACCTGTTTTTGTACTTTTTCTCGGGCCCGAATCCCTTGAAATTATTTGTTTATTAGAATAACAGCAAGGTCAAGACCAACTATTCTAGTCCTCCTGATGTCTGCGCCAGGCTGATTTGAGATGAAGATAACCCTGAAAAGGTCTTTCTGGTTTTACTGTGAAATCTTTGATGGAATCTTTTAAATGCTCTATCGGCTGGCTTTGGGAGGTTCTAAATGCCAGCTTCGCGAATAATAAGTCTCCGGAGAGAGCGTTCCAAATTACCGTCTGTTTTGTTAACGTTTTATTATGAGCAAGCCGTGTTTTGCCAAATCCAGGTTTCCACATCTTACGCTAAAAGTCTTTTACATCTAGGACGATAACGTTGTTCTTTGTTATCTTTGAAAGTCTTTGGCCTCCGGGGTAGTTTAACTGAGTAATACACCAGGATTTTAAGAATTCCATTAGAACAATACCGAAGAAACCTTGATACAAAATGCAAAAACAAAATCCATTATTTTCCACATTTTCAAAAAAACAACAACATCAAAACGGAAATTTTTGAATTTGTATTCTTGTCTTTAAATGATCTCTCTGAATCCAAGTGTATCGCTACATAATATCTTGAATATCTGTACCATAATTTATCGCTCAATATTCATCATAAGCTTCAGGGATCAACTCGACCTTGATTGTGAATAATTTACACACAAAGCTTTGAAGAATGAAAGGTTGCTGTTATTCATGTATACAAAATTCCAAAGATAATTTGTTTTACTTTTCTTTTCAAAGTTGAGTAGATTATCCGTAAATGTGATAGATGTTTTATTTTTGTTCAGCTCGACAAATCGTTTATTGTTTCCATTTATAACCTACTCTTTTCTGCTGCATCAATATCACGTCTGACAGTTTCTCTACCGAACAAGACGCATATATACATCTCCCAGGGGGGTCGGGCGTCACGGAGTAATACTCAAGATATCACTTATAAATGACTGTTCAGAAACATTATGATGTAAGTATTTACGTACACGAGACAAAACAAAATGGTAATATCTTTTATCACTCGTTTATGTAATATGGAACAGCTTGATTTTGACATAAAGTTTCTGAAAAGTTACACTTCTTTACCATATATTTACAGTTTTATAACTATGTACATGTAACAACCGAGGTCACATTATGAAGACTATATCAACTGGCAATGGAGCTAATCATAGACTATTCATTTTTTAGTGCTATCACACTGACATTACACACAATATGGCGCATCGTCAGATCATATGACTAAGACAATAGACAAACAAGAGGTGTTCAGAAAGACACCACTCAAAGATTAGGGAGAAAAATTAAAGATGCAAACCAAAGACAAACAATTGAGGCGACACTCTACGATTCTGCATTAGCAACAGACTGTTCGCATCTTGAGATCGGGCAGTATGTTACATCAGTCAGATTTGTTTTCTTCATCATTTAATGCCCTGTCCAAGATAAGCAGCAGAGAGCTCTCAGAAACAGCTACATTTGACAGGGTCATATTCTTTGATATTTAACGTTGATATTATATGAAGAGACGGAAAGTCGGAGTGTCTTTCCTGGAATATTTGAATCTTTAAAAAGATTATTTGAAAAAGATTGAGAGTTTGTCATGACCTACATATATAATACCCCCAATATCATGTCAACATAATATATGATAATCAATACAAAAGGGGAAAAAAAGAAAGAAAAAAACACATATCGATACTTTGAATGCCATGTCTACCAGTGTGTACAGCTGGGTAGACTGGAATTACAGAAGTGGTAAAGGATAAGTTTGTTTTGAACACAAAAAGAAATTGAAAGCTTATTTTGCGAGCTTTCGAAAACGTCTGTCTCCTTTGTCAAACAAAGAGTGCAAATGACTGGTGTCTGAACTTTAAACCGTAAAAAGCAACTCACTAAGCCACAGTGTGCCGAATCAGTTGAGTCAGCTGTCAAACATCATATAGACATTTCGACCAATTGCACTCTAATACGGCAGGCAGTCAGAGGAACGGGTAACATGTGTATTAACCCATTCCGCCCCTTAGTGGATGTTACAATGGCTTAGAAAATTAAAGTGGTTTTATAAATGAATTTTTGTTTTTGTTTGATTGGCTGTTGGTATTTATTTGTTTGTTTTTGTATGGTCGTTTGTTTGTTTGGTTTTTATTTTTATTTTTATCTATTTGTTAATTTATTTTTATTCGATGGTTTCTTTTGTTGTTTGCCTTTCTCCTTGTTGTTTATTTATTTTTTGTTTATTTGTTCGTCTTTTTATATGTTTGTTTTATAAATGCTTACTTGTTTGACGTATTTTTGTCTATTTATTTGTTTCTTTGCTTCAGAATACGGCTGTCACATCTGTACTTTTCACCAAAACAAAAAAAACTTCCAGTTAATCTTCCTACAGCTAATCATATTTCAAAAATCGAATCCTGTTTTCAAGTCAAAGTCAATGACAAAATGACACGATTTCCTTTATGAATGAAACTTTTCTTCAAATGTCAAACCATACATGTATGTCTGTATGTGTTTATATAGAGGGACTGGCATTAACTAAATTGACGCCGTAAACTCAAAATCTCAAAGTCATTATACGGAAATTTTAGGTTTCACTTGTTACATCACTGGAAGGTAAATCTTACTTAATTTTGTGATTAGTTTCGTAAATATTGACTCAGTATCAAATAAGATGATATCCGCTATACGGCTAATGTAACGGTTCCCACAAAGTGTTATGAGTGATGCTGATCGTTTAAATCCTATAGCCGAACAAACAAATTGAAATCCGTTTGGAAAATCCGACGTCGTAAGCACCGCGCGTGATCCCATCTTTACTGTTCTAATCGCGTTGATACACCCAGTATAAAACACGCGCATTACGTTAGGCACGTGTCAGCATTACTTAGAATCTCTCACGTTCTATATCTCGCTAAATTCACAGTAAATTACGCATGTCCAATAGTTTCACTGGGAACAAACACCCAGATATACCTGATTATTGCATTAACGTGTCCTTTCGGTTCTTATCGCGGGCTGACGAATTTCTATTTGGGTTTTAAATCCTTGCATTAAAACATTGTGTATTTTCAAAATTGCCTCAGAGGACTTGACGCTAGATGGAATAAAGATGTATCAAGACAGTCTTAAACAACGCGCTGTGATATATATAGATGGAGTGCAAATAGGATAAGACCAGGGCTTTTGGAGCGATCGATAATTACAAGATAATAGCAATATTCTTATGAAGATAGCTTGCACCTCGGGTATTATTTTTAATGACGAAAGCATACATTTTAAGAGATGTCTTCTTCAAATATCATCTATGTATATCTGAATAGAACTCATAATTTAGATATGGTATTACAACATCGGTTTTTAGATAGTCAATAGTACGCATAATAAGTACTGTCTTTATGTACAGATATGTACATCAGGATAGTATTGATGTATATGTCTAAGTTTTAAAAGAAAAATCGTTTGGTGCGACAAAACCGTTCTATATGAGAGGAGAGTATAATTAATAAAGTTTTGCTGTGTATGAATACATAGCCTGAACGCTACTACTGCGATTGCGTGACTGCGCGCTAGGAAAATAGTTCTTCGAAAATGTTTTTTGAAACGTTCCCCAGCAGTTTAATCTACGCTAATTTAATGTATTTATTTATTTCAAATATGATTTGTCTTCTTGAAACTAAAAAATAAATAATCAAATGTATCTTTGATTTATGTTTCGATCACGTGCGGCAAACAGCGCGTGACGTCAGCAGTTGTTCCTCAGTTGTGGTTCTAAGTATTAAACTGGCCTCGCCGATAACAACGGAACATATTTTTAAAATTATATGGAAAGTATCAATTCTAAATGAATTTTATATTAAAGCTTAAATATAAGTAATTTACTACATAGCTGTTGCTTTACTGGTGTAAATGAGACATAAGTGGCAGTTACACCTGTATGATTGCATCAACTATGCAGTTTATTGCCTAAATATCTCAATCATCATATTCCCTAATAACCGCTTTAACAATATTCCCGGAACTGCCAAATGTCACATAAATGTTTGCTGCAATCGATGGTCAAACGTTTTGAGAGACAAAGGAATAAGCGTCAAAATGACACTGATTCCATTATATACACATTCGAATAAGATACTTTCTACTTGTAGGGAAAATATATAAATTTTGACTTGATGAGCAAATGAAATTACATATGTTTTAGACTGAAACTTTTTCGATAGTCATGCTTGCATATGTATGTAACGGCCTTAGTGTATACATCTATTAATTACTTGTACCATAATAAATATGTACATGTATGTCAACTATAGCAGGACCTATATTGACACAAATTCCGGTTCAAATACCGATTAATCTGTATCAGTCGTTGAATAAAAGGGCTAAGTAATAATTGCTGTTTTGTTTGTGACTTGTCAGTGAAGCAATGCTGATTGAATAGCACTTTAAAATCAAAGTCATTTGTGCTATTGATTCAAAGCAGAAATCGATGCTTTGTGAGAAAAGGCATGTCAAATGTCACTTTCACGCATTCAAAAGTGGCAACATGACAAAAGAAAAAAAGCCCATATCTATTAGTGATAAATTGAAATCTAAAGTCAAAGTTTCCTGTTTACCACTCTATATATAGCATTGCCACTATAAAACCCAGCTATGTTCAGATTAGTCCGAATTATTCTGACGTTTTATCGACGTTTTTCATATCGGTCTGTCGTCGATTAACGTCAGAACTCCGGCCCTCTATAATATGCGGGAAATATGCGACACGCGCCCGGAGCGCACTTCAAACTGTTATTTTAGAAACAAATCGTCACTTTCACACACATGTTGCACATGGATCGAAAGATTTATTCTTTATGCACAAGATGAACATACATAACATGCCTCAAACAGCCAATACAATCACTAAAAACATGTTTTTTCAAACTTACTCTGTTTAACTCTTGTATTTTGATAGCCCCGCCTTCTAATGCCACGTGACTAAAATCTCGCCGATCTATATATATAGCTACGTCATAACGTTGGGAAATATCTTCGGTAACGCGAGATCTCGTCAAGTCAAGTGACATTGCTCATGGCCTAATTTCCATTAAAAACATGGGTTGGTATAGAAAACGTTGGAAAATACTTTTCGTAATGATTTTTGAATGATGTTATTGATACCACCTAGTGCATAAAGAATAGATCTTTCGATCCATGTGCGACATGTGTGTGAAAGTGACGATTTGTTTCTAAAATAACAGTTTGAAGTGCGCTCCGGGCGCGGGTCGCATATTTCCCGCATATTAAAGAGGGCCGGAGTTCTGACGTTAATCGACGACAGACCGATATGAAAAAAGTCGATAAAACGTCAGAATAATTCGGTCTATGTCCAGATGACCCTCAGATGCCAATCTCATGACGTCATATATTTTTTACTATGGATACCACTGACCCTCCATTGGAAGGTTGATCTATTAAGCATGCACGTTAATTATGCATTTACTTGAACTATATGCTGATTTTTTATTAAATAAATAGATTTGATATAACATTAGAATATATTTCAAAATTGTAAATATAAATATTAAACTTTTTATTTTTTTAGTTGGCATGTATATATAATATGTATGCCAAGAGGAAATGCCGAATTCAAAATAAAGTGCAAGCATGCTTCGTGGAAGTTGGCATTTCCAGTTGGCATTCATTTTGCCTATGAAAGCCAACTGAAAACGGTAAATTTCGAGCGATATCAAACATGACACTGACAAAAATAACAAGGCGTCATAACAACGCAATGTGTTACACCGTATAACATTGTATTCATAAGAATCTAATTTGTCTTTCAAAGCATGTAGTATATCTTAATATTGAGGATCTCCGAACCACAGTCAAAATATGTAACTACTCCTCGTAAATTGTTTATGTCGGCATGACTATAGCTTTGATAAATCATTTCCGAAAAGAAAAGCGAGAGCGTCGGCGAGGTGATAAAACCTAATTTATCAAAAGAACACAACATATTGCCAGTAAATGCCTTTCTAGGGAGTATATTTAAAAAAAAAATGAAAACGAAGTAGGTACTAAAAGCGAGAAATGTTAGCTTAAGAGTACTAGTCAATCAATAAACCATTAAATAAAAAGAAAGGTATGTCGTATTTATGATATTTCCATTATGTTATTATATATATATACATGAATATAATTGTCACTTTTGTCATAGCTGTTCGTTGCTGGACTTAATTTAGATGCGACACTGTCTCATACATATCGGACTGACCTTGAGCGCGAGACACGCACGTGCTGATTGATCTCGTCTTGTCGGGTGACGTGAACATCTGGCTTTGTACGTTAATTGAGCTAGCTAATCATCCGTCATTTTCTGGTCATCTTATCAAGGGAACGTTAAGAGTAGGGGAGGGGTGGGGCGGATGAGGGGGGCGGGGCGGATGAGGGGGGTGGGGCGGATGAGGGGGGAGGGCAATAACTGCGTGCAAATTGTATCCAGGAGGGCGACGCACTCGAGCACAGTTTTGTGAAGCAGGAAAAATTATGTTTGGAAAAATACGACAAGTGTCGTATACAAAGAACTATAAAATTATTATCAGTTGATTGAATGTCGTGTTGAGGGACTTCATTAATAATATCCTCATCAAGCAATCACGACAAAGCGGAATATGACAACTGGAAAAATTATATTGATAGTCTTATGTATGCACCATACACGATACAGGAAGCACGCTCCGGATATTATGGACAGGCATCCGGGTCCATTGTTTGTTTTATTTTATTTTTTCGGGAATAAAAATGTGTTTAAATGTATATCAACTGCCTTGGAATCATTCGTTTTGTTTAACTGCCATACTACAGTCTATTCAACTTTGATCATATTTGATTGCCATACATGTACATGTGCATTGTTTAATGTGAGGCATTCTTTTGACTGTTATCTTGATTGTATTTGTTTATAGATTATCGTTTAAGTTATGTCAGTCAGAATGGATGGGAAAATAACATGCGTAATTATTTGTGTTGATAACTGAAAGAAAAAAACCAGATTGCCTAGTGATATTTCGAAACATCCGCCAAGAAATCGGTTCGTCACCATTCACCTGGCGTGTCCCGTTCATTGATTAATACAAAGGATAAATATAACTAGCCTCGCGCGCGCGCGCAGTGTCCTCAGACGCGGACGTGACTTCGGTGACAAGAACAAAGACAAATGGGTTGAGTTCGTGTCAACATTTCGTCTCTCTTGTAACCCAAACTGACGGTTATACAAATCCCGCACAGATCGCGATGGATGTTTGTCTGGGACGGGCGTTCGCCATCTTTATTAACTTCCGGTTTGGGCACCCCCTAGTTACGCGACGCAGAGACGATCTGAAGACTGCCGGCGTCTGACCGTCAGGAGACGCTTGTAATACGTACTAACGTAAATAATTATTTACCATCAAAGCTAACTTCAAGTGAATCGATAGGTTATTTGTACCCAGAGACTTGACTATTAGCAAGAGAACAAACGAGATTGTAGAATGGCTAAGGGAAGTGACTCGTTATTCAGGCGAGAAAACAAAGAGCTTTCACTCTTTTCTAAAAAGGAAGATACTTAACGTGTTTTTTATATCTCCGCAAAAATGGCAAACATCACGAAATTCATGCGCAACTCTATCACTTCAATACGAGTCTTTGTAGATCGTATGTTCGATAAGACAAGTCAGATCAAATGAGAATTTTGCATGAAAAGTGCTCTTAGTTTTATACAGGATATGAGCCGTGAATCTATGGTTGCCGTTTTCTTTTCTAATAGTACTTTTATATAATGTTTTCGTCTCCTTTATATCGATAATAGCTTGGATCTAATCACGAAACGCAAATACAACTAAGTGAACGGGAGTAAACAGGTGCTACTTCATGTATTACAGGTCATCACCACGATGATATAGTATCGATATCAAAATCGTATGGGGAAAAGCAAAGAAAAAAGAGTAATTCAGCCTCCTATCTCTGTAAACATTCATCTGAGGACACTGCTGTAAAAATTCGTTTCTCTATTTAAAATATTGCCTCTCCTCTATTCCTCTCTATAATTATTTACTTAGATTTCAGTCTCTCCTCTATTCCTCTCTATATTTTAGTATATCTGTCTCTCATCTACTCCTCTCTACATTTTAGTATATCTCAGTCTCTCCTCTATTCCTCTCTATATTTTAGTATATCTCAGTCTCTCCTCTATTTCTCTCTATATTTTAGTATATCTCAGTCTGTCCTCTATTCCTCTCTATATTTTAGTATATCTGTCTCTCCTCTATTCCTCTCTATATTTTAGTATATCTGTCTCTACTCTATTCCTCTCTATATTTTAGCATATCTCAGTCTCTCCCCTATTTCTCTCTATATTTTAGTTTTCAGACTCTCCTCTATTCCTCTCTCTATTTTAGTATATCTCAGTCTCTCCTCTATTCCTCTCTATATTTTAGTATATCTCAGTCTCTCCCCTATCTCCCCCTTTATATTTTAGTATATCTCGGTCTCTCCTCTATTCCTCTCTATATTTTAGTATATCTCAGTCTCTCCTCTATTCCTCTCTATGTTTTAGTATATCTCAGTCTCTCCTCTATTTCTCTCTATATTTTCGTATATTTCAGCCTCTCCTCTATTCCTCTCTATGTTTTAGTTTATCTCAGTCTCTCCTCTATTCCTCTCTATATTTTAGTATATCTCAGTCTCTCCTCTATTCCTCTCTATATGTTAGTATATCTCAGTCTCTCCTCTATTCCTCTCTATGTTTTAGTTTATCTCAGTCTCTCCCCTATTTCTCTCTATATTTTAGTATATCTCAGTCTCTCCTCTATTCCTCTCTATGTTTTAGTATATCTGTCTCTCCTCTATTCCTCTCTATATTTTAGTATATCTCAATCTCTCCTCTATTCCTCTCTATATTTTAGTATATCTGTCTCTCCTCTATTCCTCTCTATATTTTAGTATATCTCAGTCTCTCCTCTATTCCTCTCTATATTTTAGTATATCTCAGTCTCTCCTCTATTCCTCTCTATATTTTAGTATATCTCAGTCTCTCCTCTATTCCTCTCTATATTTTAGTATATCTCAGTCTCTCCTCTATTCCTCTCTATATTTTAGTATATCTCAGTCTCTCCTCTATTCCTCTCTATATTTTAGTATATCTCAGTCTCTCCTCTATTCCTCTCTATATTTTAGTATATCTCAGTCTCTCCTCTATTCCTCTCTATATTTTAGTATATCTCAGTCTCTCCTCTATTCCTCTCTATATTTTAGTTTATCTCAGTCTCTCCTCTATTCCTCTCTATATTTTAGTTTATCTCAGTCTCTCCTCTATTCCTCTGTATATTTTAGTATATCTCAGTCTCTCCTCTATTCCTCTCTATATTTTAGTTTATCTCAGTCTCTCCTCTATTCCTCTCTATATTTTAGTTTATCTCAGTCTCTCCTCTATTCCTCTGTATATTTTAGTATTTCTCAGTCTCTCCTCTATTCCTCTCTATATTTTAGTTTATCTCAGTCTCTCCTCTATTCCTCTCTATATTTTAGTATATCTGTCTCTACTCTATTCCTCTCTATATTCAAGTATATTTCCGTCTCTCCTCTAGATCTATTCCTCTCTTTATTTTCGTATATTTCAGTCATTCCTCTATTTCTCTCTATATTTTCGTAGATGTCCGTCTCTTCTCTATTTCTTTATTTCTTTAAGAAGATGTTATCTCTTCTTTATTCCTTTCTATACTTTCGTACAGTAGATTTCAGTCTCTCCCCTATTCCTCCACAAATTTAGTCTCCTAGATTTCCTTTATTTCTCTATGTTTAGCCCATCCTCTCTCTTTTTCATTTCTCTATTCACGTCTTTCTTAAATGTCTCTCTTTAATCATTTTTCATTCTCCCTTTCGTTTCTCTTTATATTTAGCCCCCTATAGATCTATTGTATTTCCTCATATTTTGAACTTATGTTTCACTTTCATTCCTTTGTCTGTTAAATTTCAACTCATTTTCAAAGGTACTTTTTATCCAGGAATGGTCTGCAACATGAAGCCATTGGCGTGCCACTTAATTTGTTGTTTTTTCTTCAAATGGATTTTCAGATGTTGGATCAGCAGCAGACAGGTCTCGCTGATATATCTCTGAGTAATTGCAAGTAAAAGCGAGATATCTACATAAGGGGACACCGTCGAGCAGTCTACGAGGCCCCGGAGACCTGACGAAAGACAGCTTTAAAAAACGGTCTTACTGAGATATTTGAGTGTATTTTGAAACACGAGTGTTGAGGTATACTAGAGCCACACTGTAAAAAGATTGAAAGCTAAACCTTTGTCGGAGCCTTGAATAACCCGATGATCCATAAGCATTGTGTTCTTAAAACTATATATGTAGTTGAATTAGCAGGATTGCTTCCCATGATGTCGTTACATATTAGTACAGCTAGGCAGATTGGGTCAATTCGTTTTGCATGCCTATCGCAGTAGTCAATAGGACCGGGCGTCATTTAATGCGAGTTTTGATATTAACCTTTTGTCATTGGGCATTCATTGCTAACACGGACCTCTTGTTATGTTTGACGTTTTCTTATTTAGATAGTGTGAACATTTATCCGAGAGAAAAATGCTCGACGCGCGAACTGAAATTACACTTTTTGTCAAACAAGATATTATAGCTCAAGGATGTCTGCGTTTTAATTTGTCTAGTCCTTTCCTTCGGTCTTGCCCGTGATTATTAGCGGATTGGTCACTTGATTAAGCTACTGGTCTTCTAGCTAACTGACCGTAGGTCTTGTGCCTCAATGGTACATGTTTCAAAACACTTAAATACCCGCTATTTTAAAAATTGATAACAAACCGCTCTAGCTCCAGTTATTCAAAGGTTAGTTAACCAGTTATTCAAAGGTTGGTTAACTTTAATTTGTATCTAATGAAACATTCAAAGTGTTGACACTAAAAGTAGGGCCACTAAAAACAGGGTTTTGTAAAACCTAATGAATTCTAAAAACACATTAAACCTGATCTGTCTCAACACATCTAAAGCACTGAAACGATGTCAGATGTTTTGATTTGGTAGTATAAGTTTTCCCTAACCATTGGTTCACTCTAACCAACCTTTGACCAAACTTTACCTCATATTTTTGTCCAGTCTTTGATAAAATATTTACAATACTTGATGCATGATCAAAAATCAGTTCTTTAACATATCTTTCGTATTTTTGTATTAATCATCGAAGAATGGTTTGTTTATTTGTTTACGCTCGAAGATCACTCTGTAAATAATTACACTGTATGATAAAGATAATTAAACCTATGATGAAGCTCGCCAAATCGTGATATTGGAACGGTAGATATACAAATGAGTCATAATCATGTTTTGAATGCTTGTTTCCTAATTATACGACTTTATATATCATCTGCTTTGAATTCAGGCTTCTAAACGGTCGTAATCACACAAGTTTCTATTTCAATAGGGGCACAAAGTACGGTAACGTACTGGTCCGTACACGTATGTTTGTGTAGAAAACAACTCATTTAGAGAAATAATAATCTGTTAACTACATGTTTTTTCATCAAGAGCGTAAGTCATGACGGAAAACAAAGGTTTTTGAGGGTTGCAGGTACTGAATTAGGACTATGACGTACATCCCAGCATAATGTATAATTAGTAAAACATGCAAAATCCTTGTGATGCTTGAATATAATAAACAAATGACAGGAATTTCCTAGTATTCTGAGGTAAAGACAAAAATAATCTTTCTTTTAGCATCACAGCACGATTACCAAGTGATCAAGGGCGGTACTAAGAAACTCTTGTCACTTTTTATTTATTTTTATTTGTATATATAATTAATATACATAGTTTTTATTTAGGTCCAACAACACCGGTGAAGTCATATCGGACGTGATAACAATTATAACGGACAATTACAAAACGTAATACACTAAAACGAAACTGAATGGTTAAATGTTAAAAACTGTTCACATAATTAAGCACAAAGCTAAAATGGTCACAGATATTACTATAGAAATAAAAGCAAAAATTACAAATTTTATTGTAGAAATCAATTTCACGCAGATATTCGTTCATCTTTGACAAAATTGAGTGGAATTATATTCTCATATCGGGCACATCATAATATTATCTCGAATCTGTCTAAAAATCGGCAATGACTTTATCAAAAGCGTATGTCATCAATGACGAGTACATCTAAATTATAACAGAAAAAAGATCGAATTGTGAGTTTCATGTGCTGAAACTAAGCAAGATGTACAAGTTTGTGTATTTCAGTGGGGCTGTCTCTAACCGCCTTAGTAGAGTTCTCCCTGTGGCTGTACAAGAAAGCTACAATGGTAATGCCCCACATCTGTCTTACACTGTCTGTATATAAAGCTGTCACGGACCGTGCGTAAATCAGCTGGATGGATTCATAACTTAAGCGTTTCGTTGCTTTACGCCACGAACGTATATATACCGTTAAAATGTTTATGAGGTTATATTATGCCATTTATATATTTTTTTATTTATTTCGGCGGTGAAGCTATGTTGTAGTACATACCCACACGTCACAGCGTTACAGAAGAATCTCTTAATCTATTAAGTACACTAACGAAAATGCTGGTCGTAATTCCCTTGACCAATCACATCCTGGTTATAAAACGTCTTGAAATATACTGGCGCTTCCTTGTTCCCTCCCTCCCCCTCCCCCTTCCCAATAAAGCCAATTATCCGCACACGGCCATTCCAGCTCATTTTTCTTCATTACTAAAGTACATTTGTTCTGTGTGTACTCCATTTAAAGTGTACTTCTAATTATGACATCTAAATCATCAGTATTTCTGAGTGGAATTCATGTTGAAAGAGTTATAATCAAACTCGATAAAGCGCTTTTCAGGGGATCCCATGAACAGATCGGTATTCTGAGGTAAAGACACAAAAAAAGAGTTATGTTAGCTTCACAGTACGATTACCGAGTGATATTCTTTAATGTATCGAGCAGACAATCGTAAAGTTAATGTTATCCAGTGGTTATATAGCTATATTTTACAGTTCCTCGTTATAAGCATAGAGCTATGAACGCAATTTGATCAGTGTCCTTTTGAGGCTTCTTTTCCAGCTTCGAATAAAATGAGATAACCGTTGGAAGCAAACATTTTGGTGACGTTAGGCTGTTAAATATGCGAATATATTTTGTCTGTATTAAGGTCAATAATAACTAAAATTTTAGAATGTAGATATAAGGATTGAACGGTGCTTTTTTCAATTTCTATGGCGGTTAATTGAATAAATGAGAGAGAGAATGAACTGGTCATTACTTGCTTTCTTGGATAAGCGAAATAAATCTTAAGATGTTGATACAAAACAATTTTCAGCGTCAATTTAGCTAGAAGCCCTCTTCCTCACCTGGACGAATGGACGGATAAATCTGTTGTTACACTTGAGACGTAGGCCTTGGCGACCAGTCCATGATGATATTTCACACCCAAACCTGTTACAAGTGTTCCCTAGAAATATTGCAACGGCAGCGTTCATTCAATTGTAATCCTTTTGCAGGAAATTAAGTCACGGATAAAGTATGCCTTTTCGATTGGCAGCCCAACCCATCAAGATGGAATGATGGATAGCGCTTTACAGAGAAAAAAATATCAATTGCTTCTAAATTTAAAGATTAGATTTGAGATTTTGCAAATACACACGAGAAGATGGGAAAAAGATTGATGAAGGGCACACTCAAGCGTCGTTGTAACATAGATGAATTATTGAAAAGTGTTTCAACGATCCCGAATTCATTTCGGTCGTTGGCAAAGGGGAATAATAAATGCATTTCCAAGGAAAACGAGAAATTTTAATCATGATAAGTTATATCGAGTGGTCTTTTAGGCACAAACCGGGCAGGAAACCATAGCAGGTCCAAGGCGTAATCCTTACGACAGGAGGGGAAAATGGCGCGGGTAAATCCCGGATATGTGTGGTCATGAACACTAACTTCTTAAATATGGAGCGTTGATTAATTAATGGGGGGATACGAGCTCTCTAATCTCCTTCTGTCGGCGCCTCGTCAGAGGTAAGGGCTGTTAACAAAGCCATCAGCGATAATATCATCTTTGTAGGTATTCCCCACCACTTATCATATATTCCGACCTATATATAGAACTAAGGCGACGATCCATGAGCTACATTGTGGGATTACATTGTCAGCGCGGATTGATATAGCTGGCGTTAAAAGGTCAAGTGTCAAGCAAGATCCTATTCATCCATCATTTATGGTAGCAGACATACTTTGTATGTTTATTTTAAAGTCTCCTGGCTTTTCTTAAGTGATATATATTATATAACAGACGTTAGGGTTGGTTGTTTTAACTGTAACGATACATTTTGTGGTAATGACATTTTAAATTATTTATAAGTATGTACATGACAAAGGTGTACGTTGTATTAAAAACAAATAACATTACCATTTACGACAAAGCTTCAATTCTAGAGGGAAAACCCGCATGTGACAAATCCATTCCCCAAGATCGTGTATAGTAACAAGCGCCATCTACATTACAAAGCAAAATGTAAGCACTTAAATTTCACAAAACTGTTTTTAAGTTTATTTTTGTACTATGTTTTTCAAACATATTTATACGAACCTGGCGCATGCGTGGTCTGAAAGCCCCTTTAGAGGTACAGGACCGAGACCCATTCGATCATAGGTCCAGAAGTAAAAGACAACAACTGAGGACAATAGGTGGTGTTATAGACCTTGTATAGTAAAATAACCGAGAACCAAGCGTTTGTGGTCAGGAAGTTATCAATTAGATTTTAATCATAAAATATTGAGAATATTCAAGCAAAAATATATTGACTGATTGGAAATGAGAGAGGAGATCTGATCGTTGAGTCGTTGGAAACCCTGCAGTTACTCTCTACTGTAATTCACCAGTAATTGTTGACTAAAAGACAGCCGCCCCAATTCTGTTATCTATTGCTTGACAGACGCGTAATGAGTAACAACGTTTCCGATCACGGTACGGGTTATTTTTTAAGATGTACACTGTTTCTAGATGGATGTTTCGGGTGTGTCTTTAAAGAACACCTCATATCTGTCAGCGTTGGGTTTTTTTCAACCAAATTAAAACAAATGCAGCAATGAAATCCACACTAACCGTTACATGGAACGGATATAACAACAGAGCACGAAGGATAAATTACCAGGCTTATCTTAATAGGTCTTGGCATGTGAGCGAGATTATCTCCCATTTGTTTACAACAGCCAGTAGGTGGCGTAGTGTACCGGGGGAGAGGTTATCGCCCCTTCCGTGTATATCACGGCGTTGGGTCTGACACAAACCATCAGTCTGATACATTCAGTCATTCACAGTGTTCCGGACTGACGGAGGTAACGGAGCGTGAACCAATAAACAAATACATTCGTTTATTTAAGGACCTATGTCCTTCTGCACTTTGTTTTTTTTCTCTCGTACATTTGGCTATTACTGTCGTACAATGATGCCAAAGACACTTCCGTTGATCAGGTAGGTCAATCGGTCAGAGCGATTATAAATATAACAGTCTGAAGTCCTAGGTTCAAATCCCGGTCTAGCCCCGCTAAATTTTTACACTCAGAACACTGCTGTTGATTAAAATTTGTTCTTTCGTCATAATTATTTTTCAAAAAAGTCCGACAATGGAAGATATTCTGCAAAGAACTGATTTATCAAGTTAGTGTACATGGCATTGCCCTAAACCCATGCAGTTTCGAATGCCTGTAACAGTTTTTTGCATTGGTACGGGGATTCTTAACAGCTATGCGGGTTGCATTGCATACACTACAGAATAGTACGTTACGATATCTGCATCTCCTTGCCGTGGCACGAATATCGTTTTATCACATACTGTACTGTGTTACCCAGTGATTATACCAATATCATATTTGTTTGCGTATTAACCCTTGTCATATGACCTATCAGCCCTGTCATTAGTTGTAAGTTTCAATAGTTTCAATTGTGACGTCACGCCTAGGACAAGTAGATGACGTCATAGACTTACGCACTGGAGTCAAAATGACGGCTTTTTACATTTCAAGGTTGCATGAAAATTGTCGTTTTGCACGAATAAATGTCACAAATCTTGATTATGTGATAAAAAGGATCTTACATTCGTTTTCATATCATATGAGATTTATGAAACGAGTCTAAGAATTTTTCAATTTAGCGATCATGTATATTTAAACGTGCATTTTTTTTTTATAAAAAGGAGACTCGTGAAATTTAAATCACGAATTTGAAAAAAACATATTTCCTTGCTTAAATTAACTCGTAAAACAAATAATTGCATGACATTGTGAACGCAATGTCTTCATTGATGATAAAGAAGGAGAAAGAATGTATGTATTGATGACACTTAATAACCCGCATAAGTTCTAGAGGCGTCTGCCTCATGTTGAACGTTTTTAAACTCTCGGAACATTTAATAATACACTTTTATTTTGCAAAAAAAAAATATGAGACAAGGTTTTTCCAACTCATATTAATATTGATCACTCTGGCTGGCCCAGGTGTAATTGCGCAGATGGTCTTATTTTGGAAGGAAACCGGAATACCCGAATAGAACGCACATTGTTGAGCAAGTGACTTCACCTCCGATCGGAGAATTAAACACCGACCACCCGAATGCTGGTTTTCTACTTTTGCCTAGCATTGCTGCGATTTACCAGAAACAGTTTCAATCTTTCCTTTCATTTTTATGTCATGCACATCTGAATATTTTAATAAAATTGAATCGGCAATATGAAAATTGAAAAAGAAATATGTTTTGATTTTTTTCCCGCGGATAATTAAGCACATATACAGTCATAACACAATTAAATGTTAAATCAAATTATACAACCCTTATTATAACAAATAATGTCACAGACATTTGATTACTGCGTTATGCAACAAATACTCATTTCATTAATACCCGTATGTACATCGAATCTGATGTAATGTCACCGATTGAGACAGACAAATGAGGACAAAAGAAATGACGTCATGGAGTTGTGACGCGTATTGCAGACGATAGACATGCAATCAAGATGAAGATGTCACAGAACATTTACATAAACCCTTTGTTAAGTGATACTGTACATTATTGTTCATTCCATGGGATTCATGAACCTCGCATTCAGCATTATGTGTATGCAAATTAAATATATACAGATAATATATATAATACGCATTATATGACGTCACAGCGACACCTGAAACGTAATTGCACGAGATACGCGCCGCTTAATAGGATTCGTCATGAGAATTACGTAAGATATTGCGACACACACAGATGCCAATCCTTTTGAGATCCTGTACCATAAATACACTCACACAGAATATATTGTTAGAAAAGAATCGCGACCGCACAAACTCCAATTATGTCAATAATCTGTGACATTTACCATGGGTTAATCCATACGAAAGTTGTCGTCCTTTAGCCCTACCCCTTGGGGCAGAGCGAGACTGGTGACATTGAGGCTCGATAAAGGGTATCGCATACGCTTTGAGTAAAAATCTGTTAAAAAAATCTTTCTAGTTGTTTGGAATTTTATATATATATATATATATATATAAAAGGAATAAGAATAACTTCGTTGTAATGTATCTTTCGCGAAATATAATACATTTAGTCAGCAGACAAGGCTATTAATGAAGAAAATGCCGTCACTAAGATCTTCTGAAACCAAGCTGACAAAAAAAAAAAAAGATTTTTGCGGTAAGTTGATTTTTTTCTTTTTATGGTAAATATGACGTAGTTGCAATCATAACGATGGCAAAATTCAAATTTGTTAAAACCGAAAGTTGGACACTAGGCCCAGGTATGTGACACTATGTGTATTTGTCCACCTCTCGAAAGTGTCTGTCCATCTTTCTGTCTGCCAACATCGCCGACCTTTCTGACCAAATTGTCTGTCTGTCAACATTGTCTGTCAATCTTTCGATCTGCACTATCTGTCTGCCTTTCCGTCTTTTTCTATCACATTGTTTATAAACATTTCCGGGACCCAGTATCCTGTAACACAACTATATGAAATGCATAATTTGACTAAGAGTAAAATTCCGTATCACTGCTATCATTTGTACAGCAAATTTTGGCGTTATAATTGAGTTCGGGGACACAAATGTACGTAAAAAAAAAATATGAGCAAATTACATCATGTACATTTCAAACGTAATGTAAAAATGTCCGCGCATTAGTGTGTCCCAGAACCCCCAAGAAGGAAGAAAAACGATTCCCATAAAAGGTCACAACATCACCAGGTTCCTTTGAGTTTCCCCGACACGGGACTTTCAGTGTGCAGCGCTAACTAGGGAATCACGGCTCTCTAGACCAGCTAATTGTGTTCCGTTTCCTATCCTACCATTAATCGCGGAGCAGATTCTATTACGTGTCCATAACGATCACAAAATTTCATTTCCAACCACATTTACCACCAAGCCATCATCGAGGCCCCGAGGGAATTTCATATAATGAAATTCAAACAGTCTGATATCGCTCCTAAAATCAAATCTTTAAGCTCCCTCTAGCCTTGTAGTTATTTGAGAAAAGGCGCGTTATAAAATTGACATTTCATCTGTAAAATCAATTTATTTCGTTCATTCTTCTGCAGCAGAGTTTTGTTCATGTTGCCAATTTATCTCGGCATGTGGTGCTATCGAATTCTCCCTTTTCCTTTCTATGTACCCCTATTTTGGCCCCAATGTAAGAAACAAGAAACGAGAAAATACGTAAATGGTCTATTTAGTTCCCTCAATGATGTCTTCAACATCATTCCAAATATCCCGAGACTGCGGGGGTTGTTTACTTCTCTTGTCGTGGGAACAAAAACGCAATCATCGTCGTCACCATTTCACAACGAGGTGACGACGCACAGCGCCCCCTGTCGTCAATTACTGATCCATCGAAAGTCACACAAACAAACTGAAAAACATAGATACATCTCACTGATGTTGTATTTCATCGCATATTAAAAACCGGAAGTTTGGATGAGCCTGATGGAAGGAGACAAAAGTACACAATCGATCTAAATGTTACAAGCGTTTCATTGTTACTGTAATGGAACAAGCGTCCGATTGACATTGATATAAAAGATATGTTACAAGCATGTTTCTGACTTAAATGACATGTTTGATGTCGTTTGACGTTTTTTCGTCAATGTCTAACTTCCTGAATACCCATGCGTTCCGTTTGTTTTGCCGGAAAGTACCAATTATTTGTTTTCACTGTCATTGCCCTCCACGCATTCCTTATTTTATATTTGAGGAAATTGATACTTGGTTGCTTTCTTAAACGACACTGTAACACATTACAGCAATTTCCGCGGGAAATTAATCGTGACTAACATATTGCTGTTTTGCTTTTTTGGTCAGTCTTGTTTTATTGGATTTCTCAAATGTCACGGCTGTTTGTCGACCTGCTTCTTTTATATGAACGAAGTTAATCGCAAAGGCAATTACATATTTCAAAGGAAAACTTAATTGAATTGCTTTGACCTTTAATTTTTATTAATAATGTTACTGTGCATTTATTAATAAAAATTTGAATTTGAATGCGCTGTCCTACATTTTTAACGTCAACAGTTAATATATACAACACGTAGCGTACGTGACTGGTCATTAGAAATGCTCTAGAGACAAGTTAACAGTTGTCAAGCATTGTCGGTCAGTAGGATAGAAAGGTTTTTATTTTTCTGTTAGTTAAGAGAAAGACTTATAATAGTTCGCATCGGCTGGTAGAAGGGGACACAGATTAAGGATAAGTAGTCCTTGTTGGAAGAAAAAAGAAAGAGATTTAGAGTGTGTCGTCCATGTTGGATGAAGGAGTGGCTATTTATGGTTGGTAGTCCTTGTTGGAAGAAGGAGTGACAGATTAAGGGATGGTTGTTCTTATTTGAAGAAAGAGAGACGGATTAAGGGATGGTGAGAGAGACACATTTAGGTTTGACCATCATTTCAAGTTGATGGAAACACAGATTTTAGATGTGGACGCCATTCTTGGTAGAAGGGAGCGATTTCCAATTGGCACTTATGCTGATAGAATTCGAAGGAGAAACAGGAATAAGGTTTTTCGTCATAACTGTAAGAAACAGACTGGGGTTCACTCTTTTTGTAAATAAAATGAATGAAATATTCAGAATTGATCTTCCATGTGTGCAGAAGAATAGACAAATTTGAAATTTGCCATCGTTTCCGGTAGAAGTAGAAAGAGAATCGGTGTAAGCCGCCTATTTGTTAAAAGGAGAGACAGATTTAGGTATGGCTTTCGCAGTTGGTAGAGAGAACCACAGATTTAGGATAGGATGTCGTTGTTGGTAGACGGATTGATATATGTTGGATTGGTCTTTATTGCTGGCAGTAGGAGAGACTTAAGGAAAGCTGTCACTGGTTAGTAGGAAGAGAGATACATTTAGATTTGACCTTCCGCTGGTAGTAGAACAGACATATATGGGGTTGATCGACGTTGTTGGTAGGAGATAAGCTTTATATTTGCCGTTGTTGTGAGCAGGAGTGGTAGGTTTAGAGCCGGGATGACAATAAAAATATCAAATGAAGAACTGTCTAGTCGCAGAGCTTTAAGCTATACCTGTGAACATCTGTGATCATGTGTCCTCAAAAACGGACAGAAACTGGGCATAGGATTGTCTTAAATGACATTAAGTTCACCACTGGATTTGTAAGATAGATTAATAAACCATGGCGACTGACGTTCAGTTCTGCCGTAGGAGTAAACTTTATTCTAACGTAACTGTCGACAATTGTCTCGTTAGTTATGGCAAATCAAGGTAGGTGTGTCTTAGCAAAACAACTGGATGATATATTTTAGTAGTTGAGAAGAAATTCGGATTGTATTATTATCACGTTCAGAATCACGATATAAGTATTGCAATATTAGACAATTTGGCAAATATACTTTATTTGATAAAAGTTAAATAAAAACTGGAAACTCTTGAAACCACAATTTCACTCACTCGTGCATTTCAAGATGAAGCGTCCATTTTTAAAACAAAACAAAACAGATTTATTTTTACTTTATTACGTGATAAACTAGTATAATTTCACTGCTGTTGTTTACCTACATACCATCAACTCGCCCCTCCGCACAACAACTGTGGGACCCCCATCCTTAAATAGTCTGTTTGCATAAAAGGCCCGTAAAAAGGCCCACGCTATTACATTTGTAGGTGTACACACATTTAGAACTAGCTCCCGTTGTATAATCTTTGGCACTGTTCCGTGATAGTTAATGACGTAACGTGATCGCCGTAATTGCTTAAAGCATGACGTCATAATGAAACCCCTTGCAAAGCTGTCTGATCTGAACAGCGCAATGCAAAAATGTTACTTACATGTATATGTGATATATTTATCGTATTTTTTCTACACTGTGTATTTAATACAACAGCGGTGTTACATTCGTGTGATTACTTCCCTTGCACAACATCCGGGCGATTTGAGATTCATGGTTACAATGAGTGTTGAGACGTATTATGATTTGACCCGTAGTATTGTGCTGATTTTGATGTTTATCCGATTACCTTAGAACAGATAGGATAAAAGGCTGACGATCTACAGACATCTAGTGTTGATAAACTTAGCTCTTTGTGTGGTTCATACACATCCAACCCTAGATGTTTAACACAGTTTGGGATACAAACGCCCCACAAGCTAAACGTAGGGGAAACATACCACCATGCTGGGTTGTTTTTTTATCAACAACGTCTCGAAAAAGAAAGCGATTAAGCATTTCGTACCAAGAGAACCCGGAAGTAATAAAACAAATATCTGTTCTCTCTAACTTGGGGTTACAAGGTTCATAACATGTTACTGTAAACAAATCTGCTATATCCGATGTTACTTTATATTATTTAATCCATACTAAAACACAACTTCAAAGATAGATTTCTGTTCAAATAGTTTCAAGTGTTATTAGTACCGAGGTCAATGAGTGCATGACGTCGGAGCTAAGTCATATCCGGTACATTGCAATGTGTGCTATATTGCAGTTTTGGTGAAATAGGAGGTCAAGTTTACGGTTACGGTGGTCAAGATAATTGTATCTACTGTTATAGTCGGGATGGAGTAAGTGAGACTTTTCTACAGATTATTTCCGACATGTATTCTTTTTACAGGCAACATTTAACAAGCATTTAAAAAACACAACATGGTTTTTTTTCAAACATCAACAAACCTTTCGAAAGAAGAAGATTGTTAAGTTTTATGACAACCCCTGCAAACAAAGTTTTGGTGGGGAGTATATAGGGATACTGTCCGTCCGTCCGTCTATCCAAGATCCTTGTAAGCGCAACACCTCCTAAACCATGTTTATGATTTTTGTGGTAACTTGACACAGTGAGGGAACATCGTATACAGATGTGCATGAAGAATGGAATTTTCGATTCGACTCTTTTCCCAGAGTAATAGCCCTTGAAACTTTCTGCTTCAAAAACCTTTTAAGCGCAATATCTTTACAGCTTTTAGGCGTTTTTGTATCTTGACACAGTGAAGGTACATGGTGTGTAGATGTGCATGGAGAAAAGAATTTGAGATTCGACTATCATTTTACATGAGTTATGGCCATTGAAACTTTTATTTCTGCTCCAGAAACATTGAACGCACAAGTGGGGGTATGTCTTCGCGAGCTCGCTCACAGCCTTTAGTTATATCAGGTTCGTGAAAAAAAAAAAAAAATGATGAAATATATACCAAATACATTTCTGAGATAGTAAAACGAAATACAAGCTTCCATATAAATAAGTTAATTAGATATTAACCTCTCTAAACCGCTGATGACATAGAAAGTATGAAAACCCACTTAAATACTTGTAAGTGGTCCAAATCAATATATTTACATTTTTAGTACACGCATGGTAGGTTCGAGCAAAGAATAGACATTCTATATCCAACTATATGATCGTTTGAGGCGACTTATGTCGGAGACCTGCAAAATGAAGTGAGTTTTTCTATATCTTTTGCTTTGGTCTCCCTAGGTACCTCTGGTTAGCCCGTTGGCCGGTTTAAGTTCCATCCTTTCATGATATTTCGGTGGGATGGCGTTTAAAGTTACCCTAAGTGCCCCCTATAGTCTAAGGGAACCACCTTCGTATGATTTCTGATATTTGTTTCAAGGATGCCAAACACTGAATAAACAAACAAAAAGTGAAACCATTCGTCAACTTTCCTGACAGAAAACACTTTCCGAGTGATGCGAACTCGTCTTGGTGAATTGATGAGTTTTTATATGACGGCAAGCCTTCAATGCTAGATAATTGGATCTGTAGATTTTAAATTATATAGTTTTTATAAGTTGGCATATAATCTGTGCTACATATCTTGAAATTGAATTATTTACACGTAGAAGCTGTGTTTTAGTTAATTTATAACGCCTCTTTACCGCTTCCCTGCTAGGTTCGCGGTGTGCGCTCGTTATATTGCTAACCGCGACGCCACGAGCCAGTACATATAGGTAAGAAGACGCTCCGTATCTGAAGCTACTGTTGAAAATCTGTCAGTGTCTATTAGCCTTACACAGTATGTGAAGCTTGTCTCTCCATCAAAAATATGTCAGAATTTGACTTATCTTCTCTTTCTGAAATGCAATATACCTTTGAAACATTAAGTTAATTGGCTAAAACATGAAAATGTGAACACTTATCCAAAGAATGTTTATCTTACTGAAGAAATTTGAAAACAACAACGTCCGTTTTCAGAATGTAAGATACGTGTATTTTTTATCTCGAATTTCATGTTTTAGGAGATTTCACTTTCCTACAGTCGTGTGATACGTTAAGTACTTGTAATTTTTTTTTTTGTAACCTTAGTATCATTTTCCAGATAATCGTCATATTGCGTTTGTTGTTCCACTGTGGTTTAAGTTTAATGTCCACCCGTCGAAATATTTACTACTTATCGGAGAACAGACCCACAATTGTACACTGAATCGTCTTGAAGTAACAAATTACTCTCCAAACAGACATCAAATCTCCGAAAATATACTCTCCAATTTAAGATTATGACACACCCATTGACACCAGTGAAACGTTAGGAAACTACAGCACGAGTCAGTCACGTGCACGAACACTTGGAATACATGTCTAACACGTGAACGTATACCTTAAAGGCATCGGGTAGGTATATATCTGATTCTTAGTTGACCAACAATCGACATGATACACGTACACGCTCAGTTAACAGCAGGCTTGTGCACGTGCGCAGTACTGTAGAATCATTTATTTTCGTGGGGTTAAAATTTTGTGGTTTTCATATACTAGCCTGTTTCAATGACATTATATTTCGCTGATTTCTGATTTTCCCCTATCTATATTTTACCAAATTTATGTTTTCGTGAGGATTTAATTTTTCGTGGATTTTTGTTATACGCGAATAAACGAAATTTGATGTCCCACGAAAATTGATGAGTTTACAGTAAGTAAGCGTCGTTCACGCGCACGCGCACGCACACCCAGTAGATGTCGCGAACGTGCATGTACGAAATTAAAACCCTCATATGCGCACACGTGCACATTCAGTAGACGTCTGAAACATGTACGCGTACGTGCACACTTAGTAAGCGTCGATCACACGCACTAACACAAAATAGATTTCTGGTACGCGCATGCGTGAACATGTAAGACGTCGGACGTGCGCACGTTCACAATCAGTAAAAGTTGCACAGGCGCATCTTCCCTCTCAAAAGACGTCAGACATGTGTATTTGCACATCTAGTAAATATCATCCACATTATCGTTCACAACGTCAATCAATTTCAGACGTGCGCATGCACACACTCAGTGGACAATCGTCACGCGCACGCGCGATCGACTCGTTCAGTGCACACTCTGAAGACGTCATCCATTAGACACATGCAGGGATTGCTTACTGGTATTGACTTTTGCATTTTGTTTTCTCAGTGTCAGGCGGTTTCCATCCGGCTGTGTACAATACCGTTTTATTACCCTACATGTGTATTTTGATTAGAATTTGAGAACCTAAGTCTCTGATAGGAAAATGACACAGCGGCAAACCTTAGATCATTGCTGGGCTCTATTTTTATATTAAGCAGATTCAATTCCGGAACAAATCGAACATGGAAATAGAGACATCAAATAAAATGTCAGAGAAATTAAGACAGCGCAACGAAACTGGCAAACCCACAGAGCCTTCTTTCGCTACTTACGTTTATGAAAATGTCAACTTTTTTTATTCGTGTTTTTTTTCTTTTCTTTTTTTCAATTTCCTTTTGCTGGCTTTATCATAAAAAGGTAACCAACTTGCCTTTGTGATTCTCAGACTTATAGATTTTTAAAGATTCCGTGTCGCCAATACGACTTCCCGTGTCTATTTTACTTGACCGTACACATGCCATAGAAACAACACTGTCGCCAATATGGCACGCGTTACCAAATAAATTTCATTATCTTTTTACATACATGCATGACATACACGCTACACAGCACAATGGTACAAGTTGTGAGCAAAATATTTAATCTGTAAATATGATTTTTTGCACTGTGCGCTAGTGATAAATTCAAAATTAATCGGATATTTTAACAATTATTTTTTTTAAAAACACGAGAAAGTGATGCTATGGAATCCTACAATGTGAATCAAGGCCTTCCAGACGAACAACTCGGAGCTTTCCAGGTTCTGTCACCAGCGGTGTTGTAAATTGTCGGAAAGGAACGGAAAATGAGGGATCTGTATTCCTTGTACAAAAAAGCACACTGTCAAAGGACTTACTCCATAATCGCTTTCGTGTATCGCGATCAAAACGGTTGAGCCGGTTGGGCCAGAGTTGTTCGTTTATGAAATAAAGTCGGACTTAGTAATCTGATGTTGCTTTCAGACGAGCCTTGCTTGACAAAGCCTTGCAAGACCTGCATATATTACCCGAAAATGTTACACTTATAAACGAACTAGTCCATGTATTTCATCGATTTCTAATCCTTTTTGGGGGTTTTGTTCGCACTTATTTTCTTATTGCTGTGTTCCCCTCACACGATGAACCACTTATAAATGAATTCGGTCAACTGCAGATATAAAATTGGGCAGAATATTTGAGTCTCTAAAAACGTATCATTCCCGTGTTTAATTTCAGGAATATGTATATTGTCGTTTTAAAAAGGTGCATAATGAAAACGTATGTAAAAAAGATAAATCAGTTTGTATAAAATGTTGTAACCAGCAACTAAAATGTTACGTTTTTTGAGCATGAAGTGTTCGGTCTACTCGAAATCTTGTAAAAATGATGTTTTAAACGATACATTACAATTATCATACAAAACTTTTCTTACATTTACAATTCCAGTAAACTTTATATCATGAATTGCATTGCAAGTTCACAATTGTTTTATTATACGTCATTGTACAATAAGATTAATCATTTTTCATGTCATAAACACATGGATGGCATAGACCATTTTAATTTGGTATCACAGAGTGAAGGACTTCCAATACAAAATAACAGAGATCTTCACATTTTCAAATTCAATTCATACAAAATTTAATTTGTAGTAAATATCATTTGCACAATCGACATCATCAATAGCATCACATTAGAATTTGTTGACAAAATTCATTTGTAGTTGAATTCAGTTGTGTGATTTGTAACACATAGGCCTATTTTTAGTAGCGGTCTGTAACACTTTTCTATTCATAGAACGAGGTCTGTAACAGATTTGTAGACTAGTCACATGACGCCGCTCCTCCAATCAGGACTGGGAATTAGTACCAGTCATATAATTACTGGTACTAATACAAGCGATATGGTGTCGGGAGTGGGCGAGGCTGCCCGAGGGAACATCAACTGATCAGGATTCACAGGGGCACTGGGGGATATACACGAGCTCTGCATAGGGCACTGCGGGGCAGGTTGGAAAAAAAGGTAGCGTGGCGGCCACATTTCCATGACGTGGGGAACCACAAAGATCTCTATGTGCCATATAGCCATTACTGTACTCGTGTCCGTATGAGATCTATTTCGTTTCTTACCCATGTACACACAGTTCAAGGTCATACTGGTTAGTTTACCGTTCTACCATAGTAAACGCACGTCAAAATCCAGATTATACAAAAAGATGAACATGTATATGTACATGTACGAATAAACGTTTACAAATAAACCACAGAATTCCAGGGTGTAACTCCAGTACTAGCAAACAAGTCACATAGGTGAGTATGATAGTGTGCACGTGCAACACAGGTATCGTTCAGGTACATGTGTGTAGCTCCGGTATACAGGTAACGAATGCTATTATGGTCCGCAACATATTTTTTCAAAATAATGTTACCATTATGTTAGAAATCAGCGTCACACAGTCCAATATTTGGGACTTTCCGGGGTTTCTAAACAGGCATTCTCAGGAAAATGTACCGGAGCTCATTCATACGCTTCTTAACCCAACGCCGCCATCTTGGATTTACGAGCCTGATCTGAAGGCCGTATTATAATACAAATCACCGACCTCTACCTGATAATGATATAATCAATGTTAGTGTAGGGTAAATGTGTGTCAGCTAATGTTGACTTTTAAACAATACATTTTTTACAAAAAATACCGTTCATCAATATATTGTTAGGCGTATTACTGCAACCAAAAAATACATTAATTGTACAAATTATTTCATATTTATAATGTTTATTATTTAATTTTGTTTAAAGGTAAATGTGAAAACAGTAAAATTGGAAAACTCAACGGGCATTGTAAACACTTTACAAGTAAATGTAACAATTACTATGATTTACAATGGGAAATTACGTATTGTTATCCAAGGTCTGCTCAGCTGAGAGTAATACACTTAGTAGTACTGGCATCATCGCTTGTAAACGACCTTTGACTTAAAATGCTACAAACGATATCTGATTCCTAAAGCAATAAGTAACCTCTCTATTTCTGTTGTTATAAGCGACCTCATATTTCCGGTACTAAAACAACCTCTTTTTCTGGTGCTTCATACAGACGATCTCTGATTTCTAATGCTACAAACGACCTCATATTTCTGTTGTTATAAGCGACCTCATATTTCCCGTACTTAAACGACCTCTTTTTCTGGTGCTTCATTGTAAAACGACTCGTTAGGTTTGTATGTGTTTCACGTCCTATTAACAGCTGTGGTCATTTAAGCCAGGTTTTTGGTGGTGGAGGAAAGCCGGAGTTCCTGGAGAAAAACCACCGACCTACAACCAGTACCTCACGTCTGCCCCACGTAGATCTCGAACCCGCGTCCAAGTGGTGGAGGGCTAGTGGTAGCAGAATGTCAGACGCCTTAACCACTTGGCCACCGCGGCCCATGATTTATGATACTTTACATTACAAACTTCGTTTTCATATCTAGCGACGAAATGACGTAATACAAACCACCTGTGTACCTCGCGAGCCGCCATGATATCGACCTGTGTTAAAAAAAAAAGTTATTATGTGGCCGGGTATCTCGTCATCGTCTTCTGACAGAAGAGCAGTCGCTCATTTATTGAAATTCACTGTAGATAAGATTGGTTACGAAATACCTGATGTCTATCAATCTTTTGAGCGGTGAACCAAACTTTCGACGTCATCAAAAAAGCGTCCCGCCCGATACGATAACATATCGAATTGTTATGGAAACCTAGTTCCGAGTGTAGATAGCCATGCGTTGATACCCTGCCTTGTATAGCTTCAGGAAAACAAGGCTAACGCTATGGCAACCAGCACACATAGATACGTCCTTGGTATCCATGGTAACTTTAAAGGTACATGTTTGTAGGAAAATTGGAAAATGTTTTTCTTTGACCTAAATGTTCCAGATGATTTCACAAAGAAGCCGTTCTTGATATCCATAACAACTATCACAAAGCATACGTACAATAACACAAGCGGAAAAAAAAGAAATTGTGTTTCTTCCCCATTTGACAGAGATGTCGAAAACTTCCGGTTAGGGATAGATCTCTCTGTCAAACCTTGAGTGGATAGCTAGCATGAAACATTACCACGTGCTAAACCGGAAGTTGCACATATGTGTATCCCACACTCGTGCCGGTGGTGAATTTTGACCACTAGATGCATGGAATGCTCGCACGCGCGCTGATGAACTCTGACCCAAGAAACAGAGTTATGTTTGCTTTATTTTATGACCAACTTTGTTTCCTTTTTTGTTTTATGAGCAATTCATGGAATTTAACCAATAATTTGATGCCAATGCTTAAACAGGAGTTGGGATAAAACAAAATTCATCATTTGTTTACATGCATGGAGTACACGTGTGTGTCATTGTTTTCTTTAAAATAAGATATGGAAACAGGGGGAGAAAAGGAACATTCTCTATCATGAGGGTAGGACGGACGCCGAGGGTAAGGCAGTCAAGAATATCTCCCGAGGGTGAATATTTATCTGTCCTATCCTCACGCTAGTGAAAAGATCCTATACATCTCCATGATAACAGACGGTGGGCTCGGCACTGTAAATCAGATTTTGCGGGATACACATATAGAATAAAAAATACAATTGGACGAGTAATTACGTTTAGAACATAATTTTATGTACATGTAATTCGAGAAGAAACTCAATTATTCCCTTTTTAGATTTTTCACCAACATTTCATCAGACATAACTTAACAACGGATATCGACTTAAATTTCTTTTCGGTTATTTGCTAACCCAAGCCCTCGAAAATGTATCGTGCGAATCAAAAATCGCGAAGTTGAAATCGGCAAAAATTAGGTGAATTACCGAATTTGATAGAAGAATATGAAATTATCTTATTGTCCACGAGTCTAGCCAGACTATCGTTATGCGAAATAATGAGGTATACAGTTTCCATATCAAAATTCCGTATCTTGTTAAACTAAATAATATCATTATTTCAGTTATATACTTCCGATTGAGAGGCGCCCAGTAAAAAAAAACTGTTGTCTATGATTTACCTGGCATTAAAATACGTTTATAATTGAGCAATTAAATTGTATTCCTGTTCCTTGATCACGTGATTTAAGTATCGATATGCACGTCAGAGAGGGCACGCGTAAATGAGATATGCAAATGAGATGAATATCAAAATGTTTACTCACCCCTGGTGTCGTGCAGCAAATTGAATTACGTTCGTGCTACCAGCACGTGTAAGTCACGAGCAGGTAATGGCGGGAAGTTTACACATGTTTAACTTCCAGGGGGCTAAAACCGTCTCATTTCTTATGCTGTGGGGTAAAACATGTTTAAATATTTACACATCAATGCACGTCCACGCATAAAGTGTAAATGCACATGCTATGATAAACCTAACGTAAACGTGACCTTTCCGGTCCTACGCTAGAATGTGGAGCACCATTTCCACCGCAATGAGCAAGGTTGGATAAACATTGGTGAGAGAACCCAACAGCCATACAGATGTGCGATATTGCCTTCGTCAAAACCGAAACGTGACAGACGTTACCCTTTCAACACAAAACAATCTTTTAAACACAATTAATAAATTACGCGGTGAATAATTACTTAAATGTCTCTGGAGCTGTTAATTGGATCTGATGAAGAATTTTCTTAGCGCACGTGCAAACTCTCGTGCTTGTTCGCATGCATTATGCAAACATTGCACAGAGCTCGTTAAAATAGCGATCACCGTGATTTCTTTTAACATTTTCTTTAGCTCAAGTGGCTACTTGTCAAACTGAAAATTATTTATGCTCTGCAATTTAACACGTGTTGTGGGCTCGGCGATTTGGCATTCTCGCTCATAACCTTCGAATGTTTAAACCTTACTTAAAATTATAATGCAATGTTGTTTTCAACAAACTTCATGAACGTTTTTTTGCAATAAACGACTCCACAAGAACGTACAAAATCAAAAATAACTCATTGTTTATGACGCGCGCTTATACATAGTAACTCGGTATTTTGAAGTAAACCAAATAACAATCGCTGGTTCCTTTTTTAAACTCGGTCGAGCTACATCAAGGCGTTTTTTTTATTGAAAATTGTTATTAATAAGAAATGTGTTTCAACATTTATAGTAGGTATTACCGGCAGAATTTTAGATTTCTCATAAATCGAACTCACACCCTACGGAGTAGCATTAAGGTCATGAGGATAAAATATAACTTTGTCTTTTCGTGTTAAAAGCTGCAAATTTCATCATCTTAAAATTTAGAGTTATTATATCAAAATTTCGAGTTAGTAAGTCGAAATTTTGATTGATGAACACGAAAAGTACGAAATTTATTTGTTTATCCATGGCCCTAATGTCCTTCCGTAAACACCAATTTGTTTTGCATGAAATAAACTACATTGTGTTTAATTCACGTGATTCCTATATAAACGTGCATCAGGTCACTTCATCTAAAAATATTTAAATCTTTGATTGTCTAGGCTTGCACTGTAGCTTTCAAACATTTATTGACAGAATTGCCGTTTCTATATATTTTTTTTAGACATTTGGCGATCATACAGGTACTTTATTTTCGCTCTCCTTGAACGAGAATGTGAATTCATATTAAAATATGATAAGAACTATAGGTATGCATACGCGTGGGCGAGATCAACACCGGGACGGAATTTGTTCTGAAAGGCCAGAGACCTAGAATGAATTATCGTTATAATAACACTTTAAAGAGATATTTTACAGGAAGAAAACATATTTTATGTAACGTCATGAGATATGTAAATGTTAATCATGTTTTTTTCAAAAAATAAACAAATTAGGTTATATCAACTCAATTCATCATTCTTTTAAGCCCGGATTAAAGTGGGCAAGGGGTCTTCATGTAGGAGGGGGGGGAGGGGGGGGGGCGACTTAAACCGGATTACTCTGAGGAAACCCACATGGTCGGGCAGGTGACCCCTTGCGGCTGTTTCAATAACTGCTGGCTGGCTGCAATCTGTGATTTTGTCAAAATTCAAAAGTCAAATTTATTGAAATATTTTAACACACTTTTAACGATATTTATGCATATCAAATACATTAGAAAAGGGTGCCTCCTCTTTCTCGCAGATTGCTTTTTGTTATATACTTTTATAATATACTTATGTAATTGTGATATATGACACTTAAAGATTTAAAGAGTTTAATATGAAATATGAGATTTTTTTACATCGAAGCGATCTGTTACTATGGCGACATGATGTCTCATATTTTTTTGTGACAGTTCTTGTCAAAACATCTACGAAATGTATGTTAATCATAATTTTATAATGTCGACAATGAAAATGAAAATTATCAAATCACGTAACAGACGTCGTTATTTCTTCAATTCGATGTCAACGCTTGGGGTCGAACCAGGAACCTCTATCTTACAAGTCTTATACGCTCTACCGATTGAGCCATATAGCTATTCTTTCTAGCAATCCTTGTAGGAAGCGGGTAGTATTTTACCAGGGTGACAAATCCTATTGTCATATTTATATCACCAAGTTTTAATAAATAATATATTTATATATACATGTATAAATGTGATTATATAGGTAGTTGAATAGACTATAAAGTAGAT
Organism: Mizuhopecten yessoensis; assembly: GCF_002113885.1. Lineage (NCBI taxonomy): Eukaryota > Metazoa > Mollusca > Bivalvia > Pectinida > Pectinidae > Mizuhopecten > Mizuhopecten yessoensis. The sequence continues at coordinate 764,877 of NW_018404771.1, read as the reverse complement.
GGATCATTGATTATAGCAATATATATTTACATACTAAGTAGCGTACATTCGACTTATATTGAACACAATTGCCTGGTGATATTTCAGGGAAAGTGTTAACAGGCAAAAATATACGGAAACTTTATCATCTGTAGTTTCTTTTATTATCATTGGAGTTGACACAAACCGTATTCTAGCCAAAGACAAGTTACGCAATGTGTAGGTTACGACAACTCACTAAATTACAGTTTAATTGTATATACAAGGTCTTGACGCAAGTTCATTGGAAATGTCACCATTCCAAGATTTTAGTGCCATGTTTTAAGATATTAAATTTCTACAATAACACTTAAACGTAATTGTCTACAATAATATCTACATATATTTCCATGTTTTTATTGGTCTTGATATCGCCCCAAAACTATTACATGTCATTAATGTTATATATATGGTGAACGGTAAAACGCGTATATTTTCTCGTAACATCTCCCACGTGTAAAGTCAACTTCATGTGTCAAATAAGTCGTATACACCATTCGACTAACGGAATAGCTTAAGGTATGAGTATGTGTGTATGTATACCGAATGTACATGTAGAGGCAAGGTAAATGCTGAAAACGCTTGAAATTGGAAACTAGACTTTAGTTATACTACGCAAAGAAATCATGAGCCTCTCTAGTTGGCGTACGATCCGTCGGGGTATGATAATCATTTTTAAGGGCATCAAAAAAGCAATGAAATCTATTCCAAATATCACATTCGTATCCTATACAATCTAAAATCAAATAAATTAAGGTAAATATACGGTATTGTATGTTTCGGGAAATGTATATATATTTACAAGATCCACTTGTTTTACCTGCGGTACAACTTAATTACATACTCTGGATTTGGTTTGGTTTTGGCTTTTTTGGGTTTTACGTCCTATTAACAGCTAAGGTCATTTAAGGACGTGCCAGGTTTTATTGGCGGAGGAAAACCTGGGGTTCCCTGAGAAAAACCACTGACCTAGCTAGCTCCGGCCAGTACGTACCTGGTGTCTGCTCCACGTAGGCCTCGAACCCGCGATCCAGTGGTGGAGGGCTAGTGGTAGCAGAATGTCAGACGCCTGAACCACTCGGCCCCCACATACTCTGGAACTAACGGTAAAAACTTGAGCGGAAGAACGATACTCTACAGACACTTCACATAGACACGTCTTACCGAACTGGCCGTGGTACGTAGTCCGCGACGCTGATTCAAATCGCCGACTTTGTTCTAGTCGATCAATTGGAATGTGAAAGTTTATTATTGCACGTGCAAAGATGTGCTAAAATTGACTCATATTTCAAAAAGAATCTAATAAAAAGGTTCAAAGAACGACAGCGCATCATCTTTTGGCGTCGTAGCTATATAATTTACACTACGCTCGCGGTCTGGTTAGTTTTCTCCTATTTGAGATAGCAAGATTTATGTCTGCTATACGTATGTATGTTAGGTATCTCGATGGTACATGTATAGGCCCAGGATTGCAGGGAGCACATAGACATCAACACGTATAGCTTTGTCGTTACAGGTTGTTTTTCATATACATGTATATACGCTTCAGGCAGTGCTAGGAGAGTATAATACGTTGCATACACTATTGCTTTTCCCTTGTTTAGATTTTTTTTTTTTTTTTTTTTGTATCAGTCGAAGCAAACATCGTAAAATTTAACATGTTTTGGTTGATTATTGGATAAAGAATGTTTTATATTGTCCCTCCTCTAGATCTGTCAAACATAATGTAAACATTTTCAATAAAATGGAATGAAGCGATATAACACCTTTTCAAGATAACAAGGCTTTCGACGTTTGATACATCTTAGGTAGGTGTGTGTTCGATAGCATTGTGATGACATCTGATGATATACATTTCATTTTCAATTTCTACTCCTGTTTGACTCATTGAAACTAACAAAGTTGTCAGTTTCATTTTTCCATGAATTGATGTTTCAATTCGGTGTCAGAGTGGTTAGTAAGTCTGACCATCTACGATCACTTTCGAGGCCTGCGTTGAGCAGACACCAGATATTGGTCGCAGGTCGGTAATTTTTCTCCGGGTACTCCGGTTCGCTCCACCACCAAAACCTGACTTTTCTTTAAATGACCATAGTAGCTGTTAATAGGACGTAAAACCATTCAAAATCATCTGTACACCAGTATAGGTACTTCTGAGGCGAAAGCGGGACACGCAGTTCACAGCTGCTGGTAAGAATCCCATCAGCTCAATCATTTTGCTGTGAAACCAAACGTGACGACTTTATAACGATCTGATAATATGTACAATAATGTATATACCGGTAAAACTGTGAATGTAAACTCACAAATTCTTGTTTCAATATAATCAAACCTCTTCCTGATTAAAGTTTACATATGCGTATATAGAAACCTATAGGAGATACGTTTATATCGCAATGCCGTTCAGGGCATAAATATGATATATGAAACATCAGTGATAACAACTTCGAATGCGAGCAATAAACGCCATGAGCACAGTCATCAGAAGAATATCCAAGCGCCGTGATGAAGAAACATTTAACAAGAGCGAAGAAAGGACACTTTTAGATTTCTCATACAAAATGTGATTCCCATATAAAGACAATATAAAGACAAGCAAAGAATGAATAGGGTACGGAGCAGTAACTCAAGAACTGAAACACCAGAAAGATAACAGGCTGAATATCAATCAACGTTGTGACATATGTAAGGGTTTCAGAGAAGTTATGTGTTTTAAGAGCGGAACCGTAGGACGTCGAGGACGGTGGAGAGATGACACTGGGCTGACATGATTGAGCCTGTCAAGATTTTAAGAGGAATGTATACACGACATCGAGTCATGCACGTTTTATCAAAATCTGGAACAAGGTGACAGAACAGAACGAAACAATAACAGAGAGGCCACGATCGTAAGATAGTCTTTTCGTTATTTAGCTTTGGCGCTTTGGCGGGTTTTCGTTATTTCGCTTTGGCGGATTTTCGTCTTTTCGTTATTTCGTTATTTCGCTTGGCGTTATTTCGCGGGCGACAAAGCGAAAAGACAAATTGTCATAATCACATCTAAAAAAAAAATCTATCATCAAATGGGGTGACCGCATATACGACAAAACATCTAGAAATATATTAGAAATAGAAAAGCAAGGGTCTTTATACAATTTTGAAGCAATGATCAGAAGTTGTTCCAAGACATGTTTGATTTCACGGAATGCGTCTTCTAGATAGGACATATACCGTTGTCTGGGCTCATTTACAGGAAATGAGCTCCAAGTAACTCTGGGTTATGGTAGCACTAGCTGTTATAGAGTTATAAACACAAATTGTGCTGAAATAACTCGACGTTTTACATAAAGACGATGAACCACGTTTTCTTAGTCAATTTCCCCTGTATAGAAATAGATATGCAAGCGTTTGAAATATTTTCCATATGCCCTGCCTGATAAATGATATAGTACTGAATCAATCATTAGCGTCCACAACGCACAGGGGCTTGGATAGGAAGAGGAGATTTTGTATATAGGTTGCAAATAAAGCGATACACGTACCTGTGATTACTTTACACTAGCTTAATCACATCATGTTGTAGGTTGCTTTTTATTTGCTATATTTCGTACAGTCACTCAGTGAGATTCAAAGTAAAATACATTTATCAGGTATGTACAGTGATCAGAATTACTCCAGATGTATTTTTCTTATTCTGATGATAATTTCTTACAGCATATGAGCCAAAATCATTGCCATCAAAATAATCATAAAAGAATCTGTTAACTGTGTTGACTTTGCGCAATTTTTGATGAAATTATCATTTTGAAACAATGCATAATTCTATTTTCTAATTGCAATATGGTCTTTTTCGGGAGAGCCATTTTAGATGAAATTGAAATTCTCTGGGAATATCCCAATTGTATATGGCGCGCTATCTTAAAAAAATCCTGTTAAGGTTTTAAGTCTTAAAAGTCTTAAAAGCCTTAAAAGTCTTAGTCCTAAGTGTCAAAATTTATAAATCTGAAAGGTTTTGTTTTCACTGAGAGACGTGTAGTTTTAGAGAATTCTTACCAGCGGCTGTGAGCTGTGTGTCTTGATTTTGCTTCAGTAATAGCTATATCCGGTGTACAGAAGATAACGCTGATTGAGAGGAATGTTAGAAAAAAATAGGTGGGCGTGTCACCGCTGGGGTTTATTTTGGAAAATTTATTCGCGATAATAATATAATTGAAAATATTCATAATAATTGGCAATTATTTTTCAATTTTGTATTTTTTTCCCAAATCTTTTAACTTTAATAACTGTGCTAATTTGATTTTTATTGGATAATTTAAATCAAGGTCAACCAACGATTTTTGTATCAAAAATAAATTTATTATAAAATTTATTATAAAAAGAAGCTCAAATATTCCCTACAGCTGTAAGAAAACCATGCTTCATACACTAGATGACACTGAGGTCCATAAATACATTATTCGAAATAAACTCAATTTGCAGATTTGCAGCTAAAATAAACACTGAAAGACTTTAGTTTCCATAACACGTTCTGTGCTATGCAGGATAATGTAGTAATTACGTATAAACGAATTTCCCGGTCTGTTTTCTATATCAAAGCTTTTCCACTGATATATAACAGTAAAAAAGAGTAGCCATGAGTCGCGAGCGTACAGAATACTGATAGATTGGGGAGGGGAGAGGCGATTGTAGAAGTAAATTGTATGTCGGGTGTTTTGTACATTTGGAGTGATAGAGATCGGCTACAGAGATACAAAAGCATCGTGATATCGTAATCATGTCGGGACATTTCATCAATCTTCTGTTGCCGTGATTGAAGCGAGATGGGGGG
>NW_018404771.1:731456-760038 GCF_002113885.1 Mizuhopecten yessoensis | reverse complement strand
GGGGGGGATTGTTCGTAGGGAGGGGGGGTGGTGGTCGCTACCATTTCAAATCGTCATAAAACACGATTTCTGTGACAATATAGAGAACAGCTTACAGGGCAGAACGTCCGTCCAGGCGGAAATTTTAAATAGTGACATTATTGATGCAGTTTTCGTAAAAACAAAATGTTTGATGATAAATGCACTTGGAAGTTCTAACGTTAAAAAGTTGAACTGGTGTAAAAGAAAAAGTGTCCTTAGGGGCCCCAGTCCTATTGCAGACGTGCAACTAACTTAGTAATTACTCCTTTATTTTATCTTGAATACAACCGTAGCGCGACCTGGCAAAATTTACCAAAGGGACCTGAACATTTGTAACAGCTTTATTTAAACCTTTAAACTGGAGGTGTTCTTGGTGCCACCCACAATGATGACATATATATCAACATAAGGGGGGGTGGGAGGGGGGGGGTCATTTTTACCGAAAATTGATGTAAATCCCTAACACATTTAAAATTACCCTTCACATCCCAGTTTAGGTTAAAATATAGTTGTAACAAATTCTCAGGTCCCTGTGGGAACCTACAGCAACAATATAATTATCGGAGGTCCACGGTTCGAATCCTGGTATGACCATACTTTAGTTTTACACACAGAACACGTTTCTTAATTTCTTTTTTTAATTCACCTTCAAGAGAGATTTTTTTTTAACACTAATCAAATGTGCAATTGTGAGGTAACGTATATCCTTATGGGAGATAACTCTTACACAAACCACAGGCATACTGTGTTAGGTAGTATATACCCTTAAATCTAACACAAATCACAGGTATAATATGTTAGGTACAATGTAGCATATGCCCTTAAATCTAACACAAAAGAAACATGTCTTCTTAACGGAGTAGATCTTACTCAAGTAACATTAAAAATGTGTAAGGGAGCATATATCGGTAACTCTAACACAAATCACAGGTATAATGTGTTAGGTAGCATATAACCTTAAATCTAACAGAAATCACAGGTATAATGTGTTAGGTAGTATATATCCTTACATCTAACACAAATCACATGTATAATATGTTAGGTAGTATATACCCTTAAATCTAACAGAAATCACAAGTATAATGTGTTAGGTAGTGTATATACCCTTATCTCTAACACAAATCACAGGTATAATGTGTAAGGTAGTATATACCCTTAAATCTAACAGAAATCACAGGTAAAATGTGTTAGGTAGTATATACCCTTAAATCTAACACAAATCACAGTTATAATGTGTAAGGTAGTAAATACCCTTAACTCTAACACAAATCACAAGGTATAATGTGTTAGGTAACATATATCCTTAAATCTAGCACAAATCACAGGTATAATGTGTTAGGTAGCAGAAAACCTTAACTCTAACACAAATCACAGGTATAATGTCTCAGGGAATGTGTCTTCTTAACGGAAGTGGCTTTTACTCAAGTAACACTAATAATGTGTAAGGTAGTATATACCCTTAACTCTAACACAAATCACAAGGTATAATGTGTTAAGTTACATATATCCTTAAATCTAGCACAAATCACAAGGTATAATGTGTTAGGTAACATATATCCTTAAATCTAGCACAAATCACAGGTATAATGTGTTATGTAGCATATAACCTTAACACTAACACAAATCACAGGTATATAATGTGTAAGGTAATATATAACCTCAACTCTTACACAAATCGCATGTATAATGTGTTAGGTAGTATATACCCTTAACTATAACACAAAACACAGATATAATGTGTTATGTAGCATATAACCTTAACCTTAACACAAATCACAGGTATATAATGTGTAAGGTAATATATAACCTTAACTCTTACACAAATCACAGGCATAATGTGTAAGGAAGCATTTACCGTTAACTCTAACACAAATCACAGGTATAATGTGTAACGTAGTATATACCCTTAACTCTAACAGTAATCACAGGCATAATGTGAAAGGTAGCATTTACCCTTAACTCTTAAACCAATCTCAGTTATAATGTGTGAGGTAGTATATACCCTTATCTCTAACAGAAATCACAGGTATAATGTGTGAGGTAGTATATACCCTTGACTCTAACACAAATCACAGGTATAATTTCTAAGGAAACATGTCTTTCTAACGGAAGTAGCTCTTACTCAAGTAACACGTATTATGTGTAAGGAAGCATACACCCTTAACTATAACACAAAACTATATAACTATATAACTATATACCAGGAAGTATAAACCTTAATCGTAATACAAATCACATGTAGAATATGTTAGGTTACATACAAACAAATACTCATACTTTAATGAAATATGGCTACGTTTTCAAATATGACAATAATTCCGGATATAAGAATACCGTCTGCACGATATTCCGGTTATGGTTTTTTAATCTCTGACAAAGAAAGCGACCAAGAAATGATGTTCTTAGATATTCTCATTATTCCCTAAGCAATATATTTGTTGCAGCTTTTTTTATGCATGAAGGCGAGATTATTTATATGCATTATCGGTAAGGGCGGAATGACTGTCTTAGTTCTCGTAAGTGATGTGTTGAATGTCTAGACACACTTGCGGTCCAGATAACTTGTCAGGGGACATGGCCTGGTTTATCATTCGCGTGCACGCCACGTGCTCCAACTTAACATTATCGGTGCTCAGTCGAAAGGATAGGCGATCCTTACGATGCGTCGTATGCGTCCAGACTGTCCAATAAATTACCAAACATATGGAGAAACTAACGAATCTATGACCTATCTTATCAAAAACCTCGGCTCATCCGAGATAAGTATTATTACTTAGTTTAATCATCGTTATCAACATTTAAGACGTACACACTGGCGAGGTTAAGTAAATAAACACGTTCCTTACGTAACAATTATATATACATATATACCTTCATGAACAGAGCCAATCTGCTGTACAGATGGTAAATTAAAGGCATTCAGAATGCTTCGCCCAACTACATTTCTTTCTATTAAAGTCAGAAAACAGAAAGTCTCGCTCAAATACAGTATTTTTTTACAGAATTTTAAATTTCGAAACCCATTAGCTTATTACAATTGCTTCCGTCGAATGTAGAAATTCGGCACATCTCCGCCTATTGCGATGCTTCATCGAAGTTAAATTTCGGAACACATCGGTCGATGACGATTCCTTTAATTACGATTAGTGGTCACTGTTTGTTTGAATAATATTTCATTTCGGTCAGAATGATAAATTATTTACAAAACATGTTGTTTCCAACAGCTAACGAAAATGTTCATAGGACCAAACGTTCTTTCAAGTTGTAAGAAGCATGTGTGGGTGTGTGTGGGTGTGAGTGTGTGTGTGTAGGGGTGGGTTGGGGGTGGGGGTCGAGGGACGAGGGGGAGGGGGTACATGTAATTGGAACGAACACGACCAGCTCTTCATGTTCTGTACGCGAGACTAATAAACCTCGATAGTAATAGCGAGAGGCCAAAATTAGAAAAAAATATGAAATGTGTGTTTTAAGATTAATCCGACACTGTTCAGTTCTGATGACGCATAGACCGAATATCGCAACATTAAATATACATGATTCCGAAATGTTTATCTCGGCGAAATTTAGTGTGATGATCTATAGTCTGATGATATCAATGTTTACGCCATAAAAAAAACGAAATTGGATATTTATTGTTTGACGTCATGAATGCTTGAAATGTGTTTTATTTACGAACATGCTAAGTTATTCCATTTATATATGTGATGGTTTATACCAGATTTTGATTGATGAGAAACAGCAATTTTTCCATTACACTTAACCATAAAAAATTGCACCCTCGTCGATATCAATAAATCGCTTTCATCTGACAGTCCTGTTCATGCTATCGGTGTGTCTGGAATACTGCTTCACGTCTCTTTCACCGTTTTACAGGAGAACAAGTAATCAGACACTTACCCAATATACTTAACACACAGAGACAAAACGTTTTCCCAATCCTGGTCAGATTCGATCGTTTGGACGCTTGTAAAAGGACAGGGGACCTGGTCACCGGTATACCAATTTATTGTTTCAAATGTATATATAGTATATAGTGATTTGCTAAGTGTACTGGCGAATAAATCTGAGTGACCAAAACGCTAATTTCCGATTGAGAGCGTGCCATTAATTTTCCGGAATGATATGAAAATAACTTGCCATTGTAATTCCGTCTTTGCGTATTGCAGAATTATCTGTTCTTGTGAGCAGGTATTGATTGTTACGTCATTGGTTTGTGTGAGAAAATTACGTCGTTTTCTCAAAAATTGATGATGTTACTCTCACAAACAAATGACGTAACAATCAATACATGCTCACAAGAGAAGATAACTCTGCAATATGCAAAGACGGAATAGATAAAATGTAACATTACAAAAAAAATGGATTTGACATATAAAAAAATCGGTATCTAAAGTAAATGGAACCACTGCACGAGGCGAACCGCAAAGAAAATTTCCAAATTATATCTGTTAAGCTTTTACTTTTCGTTGTATCCTCCCTTTTACACAGCAAATGAAGCAAGTAAACATAGATTTGTTTCTTTAGAGCAATGTTTATGTCAAGATATTCATCTCTCATTTTAATGCTATGCATTAATAATTTTATTATAGCATAATCGGTAAGGTGGATTGATTGAAACTTTTTTTCATTCACTTTTATATATTTATTTATATTTAATCATTATTTATTAATTAATTTATTTAATTTTAATACTAAAATTTGAACAATTTTAATTTTAAAAAAAACAACGCAAGACGTTATTAGAATGGGATTATTTGTGAAAACGAACTTGTAACAAATATGTGATATTAGTGATATTAGTAAAATCATATTTCAATCTTATGGTATTTTTACCTTCAATCGAAATTTCTTAACAAAATGAATCTGGCTTGCGTCTATAGAATTCAAATTCAAATTGTTTCAAGATGGCGTGTAAGTGTTTCCAGGCAATATAGCCCTTAGTGCAATTTGTACAGTACATTTCATACAATGTACAAATTTTATACCTCAATTCTGCATATCAAGGATGCACTTTATATACATTTTTTCTAACAGGATGAACGTTTTGATATATAATGTTTCTAGATCTAGAATCAAAATAATTCAATCGTAACGCAAGTTTAAATAAGATATGGAACACCACATCGTTGGTAGAAGTTGATTATTCTGTTTCTCGTTGTAATAAACATTCTAATGAAGTTAATTTGCATACGGTATGTTGTACTGTTTATTTCTAAGCTCGAAGGAATACATGTATGTGAGACAAGAACAATTTATCCCATTCATTGAACAAAATAACAGTATTTATGAAACTATTAGGGTGTTTTTTTCTGGTTCCAGTAGCGTCTGAAGTAAGCGTCCCTTTTACCAACCGTTACTTACTCTTATTTTTTAAGGAAAGCTACCTCTTTAGCGTCCATATCGTTAACCTACTCTTACTTATGATGTAAGCGTCCTCTTTAGCGTCCATATCGTTAACCTACTCTTACTTATGATGTTAGCGTCCTCTTTAGCGTCCATATCGTTAACCTACTCTTACTTATGATGTAAGCGTCCTCTTTAGCGTCCATATCGTTAACCTCCTCTTACTTCTGATGTAAGCGTCCTCTTTAGCGTCCATATAGTTAACCTCCTCTTACCTTTGATGTAAGCGTGCTCTGTAACGTCCATATAGTTAACCTACTCTTACTTCTGATGTAAGCGTCCTCTTTAGCGCCCATATCGTTTACCTACTCTTACTTATGATGTAAGCGTCCTCTGTAGCGTCCATATCGTTAACCTACTCTTACTTATGATGTAAGCGTCCTCTGTAGCGTCTATATCGTTAACCTCCTCTTACTTCTGATGTAAGGGTCCTCTTTAGCGTCCATATAGTTAACCTCCTCTTACTTATGATATAAGCGTCCTCTTTAGCGTCCATATCGTTAACCTCCTCTAACTTATGATCTCTTACTTATAATGTAAGCGTCCTCTGTAGCGTCCATATCGTTAACCACCTCTTACCTTTGATGTAAGCGTCCTCTGTAGCGTCCATATCGTTAACCTCATCTTACTTATGATGTAAGCGTCCTCTTTAGCGTCCATATCGTTAACCACCTCTTACCTTTGATGTAAGCGTCCTCTTTAGCGTCCATATCGTAAACCTACTCTTACTTATGATGTAAGCGTCCTCTTTATCGTCCATATCGTTAATCTACTCTTACTTATAATGTAAGCGTCCTCTGTAGCGTCCATTTCGTTAACCTCCTCTTACTTCTGATGTAAGCGTCCTCTTTATCGTCCATATCGTTAACCTACTCTTACTTCTGATGTAAGCGTCCTCTGTAGCGTCCATATCATTAACCTCCTCTTACCTTTGATGTAAGCGTCCTCTTTAACGTCCATAACGTAAACCTACTTTTACTTCTGATGTAAGCGGCCTCTTTAGCGTCCATATCGTTAACCTCCTCTTACCTCCGATGTAAGCGACCTCTATAGCGTCCATATCGCTAACCTACTCTTACTTCTGATGTAAGCGTCATCTGTAACGTCCATAACCTAAACCTACTCTTACTTCTGATGTAAGCGTCCTCTTTAGCGTCCATATCGTTAACCTCCTCTTCCCTCCGATGTAAGCGTCCTCTATAGCGTCCATATCGTTAACCTGCTTTTACTTCTGATGTAAGCGTCCTCTTTAGCGTCCATATCGTTAACCTACCATTACTTATGATGTAAGCGTCCTCTTTAGCGTCCATATCGTTAACCTACTCTTACTTATGATGTAAGCGTCCTCTTTATCGTCCATATCGTTAACCTACTATTACTTATGATGTAAGCGTCATCTTTATCGTCCATATCGTTAACCTACTCTTACTTCTGATGTTAGCGTTCTCTTAAGCGTCCATATCGTTAACCTACTCTTACTTATGATGTAAGGGTCCTCTTTAGCGTCCATATCGTTAACCTACTCTTACTTATGATGTAAGCGTCCTCTGTAGCGTCCATATCGTTAACCTACTCTTACTTCTGATGTTAGCGTTTTCTTAAGCGTCCATATCGTTAACCTACTCTTACTTATGATGTAAGGGTCCTCTTTAGCGTCCATATCGTTAACCTACTCTTACTTCTGATGTTAGCGTTCTCTTTAGCGTCCATATCGTTAACCTACTCTTTCTTATGATGTAAGCGTCCTCTTTAGCGTCCATATCGTTAACCTCCTCTTACTTATGATGTAAGCGTCCTCTGTAGCGTCCATATCGTTAATCTCCTCTTACCTCCGATGTAAGCGTCCTCTTCAGCGTCCATATCGTTAACCTCCTCTTACCTCTGATGTAAGCGTCGCCTTTATCGTCCATATCGTAAACCTACTCTTACTTATGATGTAAGCGTCCTCTTTAACGTCCATAACGTAAACCTACTCTTACTTCTGCTGTAAGCGTCCTCTGTAGCGTCCATATAGTTACCCTACTCTTACCTCCGATGTAAGCGTCCTCTTTAGCGTCCATATCGTTAACCTACTCTTACCTCCTCTTACTTATGATGTAAGCGTCCTCTTTATCGTCCCTATCGTTAACCTACTCTTACTTATGATGTTAGCGTCCTCTTTAGCGTCCATATCGTTAACCTACTCTTACCTCTGATGTAAGCGTCCTCTTTATCGTCCATATCGTTAACCTACTCTTACTTCTGATGTTAGCGTTCTCTTTAGCGTCCATATCGTTAACCTACTCTTACCTCCGATGTAAGCGTCCTCTTTAGCGTCCATATAGTTAACCTCCTATTACCTCTGATGTAAGCGTCCTCTGTAACGTCCATAACGTAAACCTACTCTTACTTATGATGTAAGCGTCCTCTTTAGCGTCCATATCGTTAACCTCCTCTAACTTATGATGTAAACGTCTTCTGTAGCGTCCATATCGTTAATCTCCTCTTACCTCCGATGTAAGCGTCCTCTTCAGCGTCCATATCGTTAACCTCCTCTTACCTCTGATGTAAGCGTCATCTGTAACGTCCATAACCTAAACCTACTCTTACTTCTGATGTAAGCGTCATCTGTAGCGTCCATATCGTTAACCTACTCTTACCTCTGATGTAAGCGTCCTCTTTAGCGTCCATATCGTTAACCTCCTCTAACTTATGATGTAAACGTCTTCTGTAGCGTCCATATCGTTAACCTCCTCTTACCTCTGATGTAAGCGTCCCCTTTATCGTCCATATCGTTAACCTACTCTTACTTATGATGTAAGGGTCCTCTTTAGCGTCCATATCGTAAACCTACTCTTACTTCTGATGTTAGCGTCCTCTTTAGCATCCATATCGTTAACCTACTCTTACTTCTGATGTAAGCGTCCTCTGTAGCGTCCATATCGTTAACCTCCTCTTACCTCTAATGTAGGTGTCCTCTTTAGCGTCCATATCGTTAACCTCCTCTTACCTTTGATGTTAGCGTCCTCTGTAGCGTCCATATCGTTAACCTCCTCTTACCTCTGATGTTAGCGTCCTCTTTAGCGTCCATATCGTTAACCTCCTCTTACCTTTGATGTAAGCGTCCTCTGTAACGTCCATAACGTAAACCTACTCTTACTTCTGATGTAAGCGTCCTCTTTAGCGTCCATATCGTTAACCTCCTCTTACTTATGATGTAAGCGTCCTCTTTAGCGTCCATATCGTTAACCTACTCTTACTTCTGATGTAAGCGTCCTCTTTAGCGTCCATATCGTTAACCTACTCTTACTTCTGATGTAAGCGTCCTCTTTAGCGTCCATATCGTTAACCTACTCTTACTTCTGATGTAAGCGTCCTCTTTAGCGTCCATATCGTTAACCTACTCTTACTTCTGATGTAAGCGTCCTCTTTAGCGTCCATATCGTTAACCTACTCTTACTTCTGATGTAAGCGTCCTCTTTAGCGTCCATATCGTTAACCTACTCTTACTTCTGATGTAAGCGTCCTCTTTAGCGTCCATATCGTTAACCTACTCTTACTTCTGATGTAAGCGTCCTCTTTAGCGTCCATATCGTTAACCTACTCTTACTTCTGATGTAAGCGTCCTCTTTAGCGTCCATATCGTTAACCTACTCTTACTTCTGATGTAAGCGTCCTCTTTAGCGTCCATATCGTTAACCTACTCTTACTTCTGATGTAAGCGTCCTCTGTAGCGTCCATATCGTTAACCTACTCTTACTTCTGATGTAAGCGTCCTCTGTAGCGTCCATATCGTTAACCTACTCTTACTTCTGATGTAAGCGTCCTCTTTAGCGTCCATATCGTTAACCTACTCTTACTTCTGATGTAAGCGTCCTCTTTAGCGTCCATATCGTTAACCTACTCTTACTTCTGATGTAAGCGTCCTCTTTAGCGTCCATATCGTTAACCTACTCTTACTTCTGATGTAAGCGTCCTCTTTAGCGTCCATATCGTTAACCTACTCTTACTTCTGATGTAAGCGTCCTCTTTAGCGTCCATATCGTTAACCTACTCTTACTTCTGATGTAAGCGTCCTCTGTAGCGTCCATATCGTTAACCTACTCTTACTTCTGATGTAAGCGTTCTCTTTAGCGTCCATATCGTTAACCTACTCTTACTTCTGATGTAAGCGTCCTCTTTAGCGTCCATATCGTTAACCTACTCTTACTTCTGATGTAAGCGTCCTCTTTAGCGTCCATATCGTTAACCTACTCTTACTTCTGATGTAAGCGTCCTCTTTAGCGTCCATATCGTTAACCTACTCTTACTTCTGATGTAAGCGTCCTCTTTAGCGTCCATATCGTTAACCTACTCTTACTTCTGATGTAAGCGTCCTCTTTAGCGTCCATATCGTTAACCTACTCTTACTTCTGATGTAAGCGTCCTCTTTAGCGTCCATATCGTTAACCTACTCTTACTTCTGATGTAAGCGTCCTCTTTAGCGTCCATATCGTTAACCTACTCTTACTTCTGATGTAAGCGTCCTCTTTAGCGTCCATATCGTTAACCTACTCTTACTTCTGATGTAAGCGTCCTCTTTAGCGTCCATATCGTTAACCTACTCTTACTTCTGATGTAAGCGTCCTCTGTAGCGTCCATATCGTTAACCTACTCTTACCTCTGATGTAAGCGTCCTCTTTAGCGTCCATATCGTTAACCTCCTCTAACTTATGATGTAAGCGTCCTCTTTAGCGTCCATATCGTTAACCTACTCTTACTTCTGATGTAAGCGTCCCCTGTAGCGTCCATATCGTTAACCTACTCTTACTTCTGATGTAAGCGTCCTCTTTAGCGTCCATATCGTTAACCTACTCTTACTTCTGATGTAAGCGTCCTCTTTAGCGTCCATATCGTTAACCTACTCTTACTTCTGATGTAAGCGTCCTCTTTAGCGTCCATATCGTTAACCTACTCTTACTTCTGATGTAAGCGTCCTCTTTAGCGTCCATATCGTTAACCTACTCTTACTTCTGATGTAAGCGTCCTCTTTAGCGTCCATATCGTTAACCTACTCTTACTTCTGATGTAAGCGTCCTCTTTAGCGTCCATATCGTTAACCTACTCTTACTTCTGATGTAAGCGTCCTCTTTAGCGTCCATATCGTTAACCTACTCTTACTTCTGATGTAAGCGTCCTCTTTAGCGTCCATATCGTTAACCTACTCTTACTTCTGATGTAAGCGTCCTCTTTAGCGTCCATATCGTTAACCTACTCTTACTTCTGATGTAAGCGTCCTCTTTAGCGTCCATATCGTTAACCTACTCTTACTTCTGATGTAAGCGTCCTCTGTAGCGTCCATATCGTTAACCTCCTCTTACCTCTAATGTAAGCGTCCTCTTTAGCGTCCATATCGTTAACCTCCCCTTACCTTTGATGTAAGCGTCCTCTGTAACGTCCATATCGTAAACCTACTCTTACTTCTGATGTAAGCGTTCTCTTTAGCGTCCATATCGTTAACCTACTCTTACTTCTGATGTAAGCGTCCTCTTTAGCGTCCATATCGTTAACCTACTCTTACTTCTGATGTAAGCGTCCTCTTTAGCGTCCATATCGTTAACCTACTCTTACTTCTGATGTAAGCGTCCTCTTTAGCGTCCATATCGTTAACCTACTCTTACTTCTGATGTAAGCGTCCTCTTTAGCGTCCATATCGTTAACCTACTCTTACTTCTGATGTAAGCGTCCTCTTTAGCGTCCATATCGTTAACCTACTCTTACTTCTGATGTAAGCGTCCTCTTTAGCGTCCATATCGTTAACCTACTCTTACTTCTGATGTAAGCGTCCTCTTTAGCGTCCATATCGTTAACCTACTCTTACTTCTGATGTAAGCGTCCTCTTTAGCGTCCATATCGTTAACCTACTCTTACTTCTGATGTAAGCGTCCTCTTTAGCGTCCATATCGTTAACCTACTCTTACTTCTGATGTAAGCGTCCTCTGTAGCGTCCATATCGTTAACCTACTCTTACTTCTGATGTAAGCGTTCTCTTTAGCGTCCATATTGTTAACCTACTCTTACTTATGATGTAAGCGTCCTCTGTAGCGTCCATATCGTTAACCTACTCTTATTTCTGATGTAAGCGTCCTCTTTAGCGTCCATATTGTTAACCTACTCTTACTTATGATGTAAGCGTCCTCTGTAGCGTCCATATCGTTAACCTACTCTTATTTCTGATGTAAGCGTCCTCTTTAGCGTCCATATTGTTAACCTACTCTTACTTATGATGTAAGCGTCCTCTTTAGCGTCCATATCGTTAACCTACTCTTACTTATGATGTAAGCGTCCTCTGTAGCGTCCATATCGTTAACCTACTCTTACTTCTGATGTAAGCGTCCTCTTCAGCGTCCATAACGTTAACCTACTCTTACTTATGATGTAAACGTCCTCTGTAGCGTCAATTACGTTAATATATCCTTACTTCTGATGTAAACGTCCTCTGTAACGTCCTTAGCCTTCTCTTACTTCGGTCATATCCTACTCTTTCTTCTGAATTTTTACTTATAAAGTAAGTTCCCCTTTAGCAAGGTTAGCCTTCTCTTATTTGTAAGTAAGCTCCCTTTTTAGCGGCCATTTCTAAAATAGAATTCCTCTGTAGCGACCAACTGTATCCTACTCTCTTTGGAAGTAAAATGGCGTCCACTGTGGCGGCAATGTTATTCTTTATTCTGATTGCACTTAACATGCAAACATGTCACATTTGACACGAAATGATCAGTTTCATGTTATTTATTTTCATGCTCCGTTTAGAGGGCCAAAACAATTCGACCCCCGTCGCCAGGATTCGAACCCACAACTCCAGCACACTGGAGTTAGCACGATGCCAAACGCTCTAGATCTCACAACCGATTTTTAAGATGGTACTCAAACCATGACCGTCTACGTTGAGGTCGTTTAAACAGTGGCCCGAATACTTCATTTAAAATTCGGATCAGTTTGAGACAAACAATATATGCTTTTGGTTCTTCAGGTCGAAATTTTCTAACTCCCTCTCCTACACAAAAAAAATCAAAGGCCAGTAAAATTGATTTCTTCGTGATACTGTTTGTGAAGTCTGCAACTATTGGAATTGAAAGTTTCTCTGATTACGGTATGGTTTTCCATACTCTATGTTCCCGCACGGAGCCTGACATCTATATTCGTTCCATTAATCAAACTTCACATAAACGTTTACCAACCCTAAGCTAACTGGGTCAGCTAAAGGATTCCGGGGATTTCGTTCCGTTTAGTAACACCCGGCAAGTATTTTATATCAACCCTTATGTTTATTTTTATTTCTACGTCTGTAGGGAGTGATTGATGCCCCTCTGTTTCAATGACGTCATCAGTGATTAATTTTGATGAATGGAGCACGGTTGGTAAAGTACTCTTCGGCTTGCAAAGACGACGTAATTACCCAGAGAATTTGGCACTTTACCGATCCCAAATGAATGGATTGAAATCATTCGAGTGCCGCAAGCTGCACTGATATCGTTGGAGCGAAACAACCAGACTCGGTGTATTTCAAACCATAACTCGCGTCTCTAATACCACTTTTAAGTTATCATCGTGTCTTATGAAATTAATTAACGTTCTCCTAAACAGATAATATCGGCCATTAGTCGGCTTACAATTTACAAAAATAACGACGTTACAAACAACATATCTTAGGTGATATCTTTCCTTGTCGTTAACTGAATTAAACACTTTTAATTAGGTAAAAAAAACTTTGTACTTTATAGTCAATTTTGAATACCTAAAGTTAAGAGATATACCAAAGGGAGGTTATTCGTTTTTGTTTACACTGTTGGTAATCTTATCACGCAGAACACAATGTTCTGCAAACGGCTCCGTTTGCAGGAAGTAAAATGTCGTTGCCTGACTAAGTCAGTGCTCTCGAACTTTCCATTTTTTTTTGTATTTAAAAATATTTCCTAACAAAGGAGAATGACAAGGAACTTCCTCTCAATAACTCAATTTCGTCACGCGACAAGAAATTTGAAGAAAACAGTGGCGAACTTGATCCAAACTTCAGTGTTCAATGTTGAATCATGAAATGTTTGCATGTGATTCTCCCATTTTTGAAATAAATCTTGTCGATCTTGTGATTTTGTTTCTCAGAAATCTTTGGTGTAGATACACTGCGGGATGTTACGGTAGCGTGATGCTAATACAACATGGTCTATCATTGCCTTTACTCGTTTCGAAGAATACAAGAAAGAGTTTTTTACCGGATACGAATACTGTTCTAACACACGACGAAAATAAAAGCTCGTGGGCTACTTTGTTTTCTTGTGAGTTCTTATTGTATAGGGTTTTAGTTATCAGTAACCCATATGTTGTACGCTACTCCCATTAGTGGTCTAGACAGTTGAAGGAAATCTTCCAAAAATAATCATTTACTGTACGATGTAATAAGAAAGGGTCATATTTATAGGGCGTTTCACGCTTCACTGGTAAAATCAACGCTTTGGTCAACTTTGTGATTAGTGTACAAGTATTTTTGGAAGTATTTGATGGTTACTGATAGACGAAATGTGATTTTTGCCAATTCCCGGTTCATGCTGTTACATGCTGTACTTAGATCATGTTTAGAAACAACAGCTTTTCAGGTTTGAAATGGAAACCTACCTTCTGTTGTCCGTAACGGCCGCCATCTTGAAAAGACCACTCCTTAACGGATTCATGACAGTGGAGTTGTATGACGTCATCTGAGATAAAACGATCATTTTTATTAGCATAGGCCTGATCTGCGTTTTCTCATGCGAAATGAAACTTGAAGGAAACAGAAGCCGCGAAATTGATCATGTGTTACACATTTAAAGTTGAACAATGGAAGGTTTCCATGTCATCCTTTTTATAATTTATTTTTTAATGTGAAGTTCGAGAGCACTTAATCTGTCAGGCGTCGAGATTCACCAAGCTACACGGATCAGGAAGTTTCTGCAACGCAAAGGTTCGTAGAACAATTTGTCCTTCGTAAAAAAAATGCCAATAAATGTCGGTAATTTTTTTTCTTCTCTTTTCTCTTTCTTTTTGAACTGAAGTGTGTATTTCACATAAATGCATGTTTCACTGACTAAAACTATAACTTGGACAGTCGATAATTTCTCAAAAAGCATCTTGGAGATGAATATTATGTTTTAAAGTTATACGTGTGAAAGAGGGATGGGATTTGGGCAGAGGCGTGACAACAAAACACGTTCCTGGTTTCCATTCATTTCATAGGTCATTTCTGGACATCAGACATGGTGGATGGAATTACACCCTACAAGGACACAATGCAGCACGTATGGGAAATATACAGTAGACACCACCCTATTACTAAAACATTACACGGTACCTATTACAAGGTATCATATAATTATCTGTATAATCACATTTAATTTATTATTAATCATATTTCATACTTATGATTTATTTCACAATATCTTTACTGATTTCATTGATTTTATATAACAATGCTCATGGACAAAATAGACTTTATAACCTATTTAACTGGCTAACATATTACACAATACTAAGACCAATAACATATATCATTTGTAATATACATTAATTATGTTATATATAACTTTATTACATACTTACTTATAAATACGTGTTTTGTTGTATGTGCGATACGACACAATTGCTCTTACCCATATCAGCCCTCGCCGTATAACATCCAAAAAGCCTGTTACGAATTTAGTAGCCGTTTAATTGTTCAAAGTGTACAGATGATTAGCTATGCATTTATTAGCCTTGGCTCGTGGTCAGCGTCGGAGTTTCATTTGAAGATAGCAGCTAAGTAGCCGTGGATAATTTTGCTTGTGATATAGTTTAGGATCTGTAAATTAGTGTGACTGTCTGTAGTCTAGGTGGGGGGAGGTCTAGTCTGTGACGTAGTGTTTGTGTCTCCGCAGCCGTCTGATGCTGACATGGGGTCAAATTTAGCAGGATGTATGGCCTGTTTAACCTTGTCGTGTAGGGGTCATATTTAGCAAGATTTTGCTAACTTATCAACAATTCTAATGTAGCAGGATTTTGCTAAGGGGACAGATAATAAGGTAGTCAAGTTTGGGAGTAGGAGAGTAGATTCGGGGAGTTGGAATAGAAGAGTAGATTGGGGGAGTTGGAATAGAAGAGTAGATTGGGGGAGTTGGAACAGAGGTGTAGAGTTAGTGAGTTGGAACAGAGGAGTAGAGTTAGTGAGTTGGAATAGAGGAGTGGAGTTGAATAGTTTGAATAGAGAAAAGGTTGTGTTAGGGAGACCGAGTTTAGAGGTCTAGAGACAGAGAGGAGAGTTAGAAAGTTGGAGAAGTAGGAAGTTAGTAAGAATAGTCGTTTTAGTTGTAGTCTTAGGTTTGTGTAGTCTTGCCGTGGATTAGCTTAGAGTGAGGAGATTGAGTTCACAATGGTGAACATTTGTATATCATATGACGGATTAAAATACTTGTGTTGTAAATAAAGTGTAAATATTAATGTACTTATTGTGTTGTTCAATTAATTTGAACTGGTGGCAGCGGCGGAATTGTTACAGAAAGTAACACGTTCGGACATTATAAAAACGTAACAAGCCTATCAGCCCCGGCCGTATTACACCCCAAAACCGTATCAGCCCGCAAAACCCGTATACGCCCGCAAAACCGGTATCAGCCTGCAAAACCCGTATCAGCCCGCAAAACTGGTATCAGCCCGCAAAACCCGTATCAGCCCGCAAATAAAAAAAACCGTATCAGCCCGCAAAACCCTAATCGCACCTTTTTTGGATTTTTTTCGTTTTTCAATATTTCAAAAGAAAAATATATCATAAGATAGTAGCTTTTATTAATTAGTAAGTATGTAATAAACATAATAAAGCATGCCTTTTTCCATATCACACCCGGTATCAACCCTCGACCAATATCATCCCTCGGGCCTTCGACCCTTGGGCTGATATTGCAGTCTCGTGTTGATACTGGGAAAATATGGAAAAAAGGCATGTATTATTCTCTTATAACTCTATCAATGTGACAAGGGTTCCAATATCCTGATAATCCAGTATGTAAAAATGGCTAACTGCAGGTGAATCTGAACAAATAACCAATTGACTCTGTACAGTACTTGCAAGAACAATCAAAAGATGTTACATAGCAGTATATAATTGATTTAGTCTGATATATTTACATTATCGTTAAAATAGAAATAAAAAGAGGTTATTTCGAATTTCCAAATATTCACATAGCCAGTACACTACAATAGTTACTCAAAATATCTCATACTAATTTGGAGAGTTAATACAATTTGTTTTATAGTCAGCTATTACATAAAAAGAGCATCTTCAAAATTACATTAATTTTGAGCATATTAACTCCCACCTTTTTTATATGATCAATCCCTCCAACATGTCTGCCAGAACTGATTTTTCACTCGGGTGAATTGCATGGGCTGGTAAGAAAGGTCACCTGACCAACAGGTGAGTATGGGGTTACAGGTCACAAACAGGTCACAGGTTACAGAACAAAACATAAACAAAAGCACATGGCACTGAACAACTGACACATGGACAATGACACTGAACTAGAAGACTAGATAATACACACACAATACATGTACACCTGAACAAACAAGACATAATTACATATTAAACTCCACTAATATTACTCTTGCATATATGTTCACGATTTGTTACGGTCGAACTAAATCCGGATATCTGGTTCCTTTTACTAAAATTGAACTTTTAGCACGACATCGAAAGTTTCCCATTCAGTAATGCTGATCGAAGGTAAAAATGTTCCGAGTGAATCGGATACATAAAAGTTCGGAAAAGAGCAGAATCTACTCAGAAAATCAATGCACAGTGAAAATTCATTTGAATGATAATTTTTCCCAACGGTCTATTCAACTAACGATTGAAAGCTTAGCAATGGCTTCAGTATGACATATTTGTCGGCTTCTGGAATGCACTTTTCCGTGTCATATTCAGAAAATACATTTTTAGAAAAAACGTTTTACAGTTTAACAAGAAAACACTATAAAATGTACTTTTAACTTCGAGAGCAAAGTTTCCTATTCATTGCATGTATTCATAAAGGTATTAATGTTATGAGATGTTTGTATTTAAGAACTGACTTAGTGTTGTTTCACATTTGTGACGTTGATGGTTTTTATAAAGAGAAATCGTTCAGAATAGAGATATTTGACAAATCCTTTTGCAATCTTAAGCTAAATGTGTTTCTTGAGTGTTTATCTGTATAATGGTACACGATGAGTGCATGTGGATGTTTTAATATTACTGTAAAATCATAAATTTTCGTGGGACATTAAATTTCGTTTATTTCGTGGATAACAAAAATCCACGAAATTAAATCCCCACGAAAACATGAATTTGGTATGATATAGATAGGAGAAAATCAAAAATCAGTGAAATATAATGTCCTTGAAACAGGCTATTACATGTATATAAAAACCAAGAAATGTTAACCCCACGAAAATAAATGATTCTACTGTAGTTATCAACTGTTTACACATTATTTATACCACCAAACAGCGACATCTAGCATTTTAGGATGGTTTCAACAACACTTAATACATTTCGGTATTTGGAAAAGGTCTGATTTATTCATCTGTAAAATGTCTTTTATATATTTATTTTCGTTTTCGTTTTTAATTATATGGTAAGTTACTCAGCTAAAAACTTTAACTAATCTAACCCTCATAATCACGAATAACACTTGCTTCAAAAGTATTTGTGTATTGTAATCAAGTCATCCATTATCAGCTGGCATCGATTTCAAAAGTTGAAGGTTCTTTTGTAGCGCAGAGATAACCACTCTCAGTAGAGCGAAGCTTTTCCAGTTACCGGATATAGAGCTACATGTAGTTTAGTATGAACGATATTAGAACTTCACGTAGTTTAGTATGACCGAGACTTGAACTTCATGTAGTTAAATATGAACGAGACTTGAACTTCATGTAGTTAAGTATGAACGAGATTTGAACATCTGTAGTTAAGTATGAACGAGACTTGAACTTCATATAGTTTAGTATAAACTAGTCTTGAACTTCATATAGTTTAGTATAAACTAGTCTTGAACTTCATATAGTTTAGTATGAACGAGACTTGAACTTCTGTAATTTAGTACGAACGATACTTGAACTGCATGTAGTTTTATTTAAAAGTATTGACAAGGCTTAAACTTCATGTAGTTTCCTATGAACGCTATTTGAGCTACATGTAGTTTACTAAGAACAAGAATTCCTTTACGTATACAACTCTAAGGCAGGTAACGTAACACATATAACTGATTTAACACACACGGAAAGCTTAGAAAGTAAAATGTTACATTTGTGTTTTAAAAATCTATTCTATGATGACAAGTGCATTTGAGTATTACGGTTTGTAAGTGCAATGTATGAAAAAGAATACGAATACAACTTTCCTCAAGTTCAAGTTTAGAGTAGAATCACTTTCATGTAAAACGCTTTATTCTGGATTTTTTTTTTTTTTTGAATAACGGAATTCAAGATTCATAAAATATGAAAAGCCATAGTAACATCCCGTTCATACATGTATCCGGACTATATCATAGACAAGAAAAATCGATAGTGAACTACTGGGTTTTTTGGACATCGATACATGCTGTTTTTTGGGGGGAATTCGTTCCATATGAAACTGTTACTCTACTTTGGAACATAATGCCTGCTTCAATTCCTGTCCGAGTGGTCATTGACTTGTGAGCTGGTGTGATCCAAAGCTGACTGATTCAACTGGGAGTAAAAAAATGGCGGATCCCGTATACTGTTGAATAATATATATCAACCGGGGTTGCTATTTGCTATTAACTGTTCTCGATGCTTTCTGCTCTAAAGCCCAACGATCCCGATAAAAAGGAGGACGCCGAATCGATTGTTAGATACACTTTCCGGATCCTGAAGTCCGGCATCCAAATCGATTCTTAGTTACGCCGTTCGTGTCACTCTTCTTGAAACGGAGGCGAAAAAGTGATCACTTTCACAATACACTGTGGGACAAACGGAGAAAAACAAGCGCGTGTGTCTGTATACGATCTTCTGTCATAAACAGTGTGAAAGATGAATGCTATCTTGGACGGCTAATCATGAAGATATGGTCAATATAATATTGAGAGCCAGCCAAGAGATGGATTACGCCTACAGCGATGCTAGGCGACGGATCTAACACTCGACTACCAAAACAATCGCACCACCTATATATCGCCTTGTGTTTGTCCGCCCGCTAACCACGGTGTAACAAGGTTTAATTAAAGTGGCCCCTGTATATTGTTTAGAGGGTGCCACTCTTGTTGGTACTGACGCAACGGCGAAGCAATGACGAGGCCGAGTAGATGTCGAAAGCTACACATTTTTCATCATCTGGCAGGAAACCTCTCCTCCCTCCCGCGGCTATTTACTCGGCCCTATCAATGCGCAATGACTTGAGATCTTTGACGATAGGAAACAAGGGTATTCTTTGTTTAGTGTAAACCTCTTGGGCAATTGGTGTATTTGACGCAGTACTGGTCAGTATTCAATACCACGAACGGAATGGAATGGTGTATCATAATATCTACAGACAATTCATTACAGGACACAGAATATCCCTCCAGTCCTTCGATGTAAACAATGTACTGACTGTACCAAGTCAGTCGTTTGGAGCCGTGATCAAATCTAGCGTCATGACATTTAAGCAAGTTTCGATATTATCTATGTACATTATACATAATTTATTGTGTAGCATACGTTGTATTGGTCTTAGATGTGTCTTTAAAAAAATATTGTACAAGATACAAGAAATTCTATTTATAGTCGGATATATGAAACAGAAACATTTGCTCTGAAGAGATATTATAACCACAAAACATAAGAACAAAATATCACTTGTTGATAAAGCATACATACAAACTACTATCGCTAGGCAAAGACATATATATAATATATACGTCTCTGCGCTAGTAGCGTATGAGAGAATTTCTTCAAAAATAGTAACTTATATAGGAGCTAGCACAAATATGATGCATATCTAATTGAGAAATTAAAAGCACATGGCTGTATATATACATATGCAGATAAAGCAGAGTGTGAAAATTGCCGAATACGCACTAATATAGTACAATCTAAAATACGTACAGAGCGTATTGAGCATGACTAAAGGAATAGTAAAAATAATGTTAAGAGGAGATGTGTCTTGTACATTATGTACTACACAATTTTGAAAAACAGCTGAGTTGATTTGTATTAAATACATGTAGTTGTCATCTGATTTCTTCCTTGTTGAGCCGATTAGATAGTAACTGAATACCACGTGACTTCCTCGAAGTCAGCAAACATTAAATTCATCAATGAATGACACCATTTTGAAATCTTGCGCATGACGCCGATTGTACCGGATATGATGTCACAACTAAAAATAAATAATCATCTAGATAAGGTCATAGGAGTGAATTGATAAACGGAAATAGGAAGTACGTCCCTAGTTGAAAATCCAATGTAGGGAGACAGTATCATACTTTCCGCATATTCTAATGTTTAATATTAAACTGATGAATATTGTGTGTTTATTATTGACAGAACAGTGTGTTCTCTCAATATTAAAGTATTTCAAAGCAATCCAGACATTAGTTCAGTTGTTTCTTTTATCAATGAGTCACATGTGTCCATTTTTCTGTACTTCAGGACACCGGCTACCTATTTCACTGCTGTGAAGTTTTTCAAGAACGATAACTCTTACATGCAATTACTATGTGTATACGGTTTTATTATAAAATGTCAATTTTTAATCGTTTATAGATAATTAATTTTACACAATTCCATCATTTATTAAATTGATATACATTAATGCAATACTTATCTATGGCACTATCATTTTTATTGACATTATTTTGCAAAAACTCGCGTTTTCATTTTTTTTTTCAAAATTCACTCCATTTTACATAAATTTCCATTTAAAATCCTTAAAATTCTGACAACCTATAGTTTTCTTGTGGCAGAAAATGTGTCTTTACTCCAAAGCAATATAACTACAAACTTTGAAGAAATTCTACTGAGAAATGGTGACACAGTCCTATTACCTTAACTATAAGATACCTAGAGTCAAAGGTTTATTAAGAGATTCAAGGGCGGACTTTGATCTGAACTAAAATATATATCATTAATTTCCTAAAGGCTACATGCTACATACTTTCTTCCCGAAAGAGCTCCACACACTCAAAATAACATATTATAAACATAAACAAATATATGTAAGTGGCTATTTAAACTTGGTAATTGATTGTTTTTTTCAAGTACACGAAATTGCATTTATTGATAGACTGTTTTATGAAGGGCGTTAACTCGAGTACGTTTTCTGTAAGGAACTGTAGCACGTGAACATTGTACCTATTCACGTCTCATTACTTAAGATTAACCTTTTTAAAAAAACCAATAATACCCCGACAGAATTCAGATTAGGAAACTTGTCGTGTACAGAATCAATAATGCCTGTTACCATGGTGACTTAACATCTAGCTTCCGTACTTATGACACAACAGGGACTCGTTCGATGTGTCCGACTTTTCTCATAACCGCTGTCGAAGGTGTTGTTTTTTAAAGCATGGCCTTTGGCTTTTTACGGTTTTCTCAGCTCTGTGCTGGGTACTTAGTTTGTAGCGCCTTTAGGGACAGTACTACAAGTAAATGCGATGTCACAGTACAACTGTATCAAGGCAATATCCTACCTTACCGTAACAAGGACTTCTTTTCCTAAAGAGTTCTTTTCCTAACTTTATTGTTAATCGATATCACTTTGGATTTGGTAAGTTCACTGATTATATACATGTGTAAGGTTCTCTGGTACTTAGCACTTGTGTAACTCCGAAATGAAGATTTCCGGAAAAAAAATCAAGTGTCTTCTAAAATTCTGGCGCCATTTGATATTTCATGGCGTTGTCATCTTGAAGCGTTTCAAGTCGGCGCCATGTTGGCTCTCAGTTCAATGTTTACTATTATGATCCTGATGCTATTTTCGGTGGTTCGTACATCACATACTACAATCTTGGTGTTAGAAAATGTACAGTAAACAGTATCATGAACACATTTATTTCAATATCTAAGTGCACAATTTAGTGGAAAGACTATCCCGTGATGCTTGTGGAATTTTGGAATCACCAATTACTTAATGATATATTGAGTCTGTACAATCTTGAATATTTCCCTTCTTGAAAAAACAAAAAGGGAGATAAATCTCACAGAAATTCCAAGTATTCAAGTTAATGGTCTCAATATCAGGTCTAACGTTACCCTGTAAGGGGCCAGTGTTAATGGCCTTAATATCAGGTCTAACGTTACCCTGTCAGGGGCCAGCGTTGATGGTCTCAATATCAGGTCTAACGTTACACCCTATAAGCGACCAGCGTTAATGGCCTCAATATCAGGTCTAACGTTAAAACCTGTAAGCGACAAGCGTTAGTGGTCTCAATATCATGTCTAACGTTACACATGTAAGCGGCCAGCGTTAATGGTCTCAATATCAGGTCTAACGTTACACCCTGTAAGGGGCCAGTGTTAATGGCCTCAATATCAGGTCTAACGTTACCCTGTACGGGGCCAGTGTTAATGGCCTCAATATCAGGTCTAACGTTACACTCTGTAAGGGGCCAGTGTTAATGGTCGCAATATTAAGTCTAACGTTACACCCTGTAAGCGGCCAGTGTTAATGGTCGCAATAGCATGCCTAACGTTATACCCTGTAAGCGACCAGCATTAATGGTCGCAATAGCATGCCTAACGTTATACCCTGTAAGCGACCAGCATTAATGGTCTCAATATCAGGTCTAACGTTACACCCTGTAAGGGGCCAGTGTTAATGGCCTCAATATCAGGTCTAACGTTACACCCTGTAAGGGGCCAGTGTTAATGGCCTCAATATCAGGTCTAACGTTACACCCTGTAAGGGGCCAGTGTTAATGGCCTCAATATCAGGTCTAACGTTACACCCTGTAAGGGGCCAGTGTTAATGGCCTCAATATCAGGTCTAACGTTACACCCTGTAAGGGGCCAGTGTTAATGGCCTCAATATCAGGTCTAACGTTACACCCTGTAAGGGGCCAGTGTTAATGGCCTCAATATCATATCTAACGTTACACCCTGTAAGGGGCCAGTGTTAATGGCCTCAATATCAGGTCTAACGTTACCCTGTAAGGGGCCAGTGTTAATGGCCTCAATATCATATCTAACGTTACACCCTGTAAGGGGCCAGTGTTAATGGCCTAAATATCAGGTCTAACGTTACCCTGTAAGGGGCCAGTGTTAATGGCCTCAATATCATATCTAACGTTACACCCTGTAAGGGGCCAGTGTTAATGGCCTCAATATCAGGTCTAACGTTACCCTGTAAGGGGCCAGTGTTAATGGCCTCAATATCAGATCTAACGTTACACCCTGTAAGGGGCCAGTGTTAATGGCCTCAATATCAGGTCTAACGTTACACTCTGTAAGGGGCCAGTGTTAATGGTCGCAATATTAAGTCTAACGTTACACCCTGTAAGCGGCCAGTGTTAATGGTCGCAATAGCATGCCTAACGTTATACCCTGTAAGCGACCAGCATTAATGGTCTCAATATCAGGTCTAACGTTACACCCTGTAAGGGGCCAGTGTTAATGGCCTCAATATCAGGTCTAACGTTACACCCTGTAAGGGGCCAGTGTTAATGGCCTCAATATCAGGTCTAACGTTACACCCTGTAAGGGGCCAGTGTTAATGGCCTCAATATCAGGTCTAACGTTACACCCTGTAAGGGGCCAGTGTTAATGGCCTCAATATCAGGTCTAACGTTACACCCTGTAAGGGGCCAGTGTTAATGGCCTCAATATCAGGTCTAACGTTACACCCTGTAAGGGGCCAGTGTTAATGGCCTCAATATCAGGTCTAACGTTACACCCTGTAAGGGGCCAGTGTTAATGGCCTCAATATCAGGTCTAACGTTACACCCTGTAAGGGGCCAGTGTTAATGGCCTCAATATCAGGTCTAACGTTACACCCTGTAAGGGGCCAGTGTTAATGGCCTCAATATCAGGTCTAACGTTACACCCTGTAAGGGGCCAGTGTTAATGGCCTCAATATCAGGTCTAACGTTACACCCTGTAAGGGGCCAGTGTTAATGGCCTCAATATCAGGTCTAACGTTACACCCTGTAAGGGGCCAGTGTTAATGGCCTCAATATCAGGTCTAACGTTACACCCTGTAAGGGGCCAGTGTTAATGGCCTCAATATCAGGTCTAACGTTACACCCTGTAAGGGGCCAGTGTTAATGGCCTCAATATCAGGTCTAACGTTACACCCTGTAAGGGGCCAGTGTTAATGGCCTCAATATCAGGTCTAACGTTACACCCTGTAAGGGGCCAGTGTTAATGGCCTCAATATCAGGTCTAACGTTACACCCTGTAAGGGGCCAGTGTTAATGGCCTCAATATCAGGTCTAACGTTACACCCTGTAAGGGGCCAGTGTTAATGGCCTCAATATCAGGTCTAACGTTACACCCTGTAAGGGGCCAGTGTTAATGGCCTCAATATCAGGTCTAACGTTACACCCTGTAAGGGGCCAGTGTTAATGGCCTCAATATCAGATCTAACGTTACACTCTGTAAGGGGCTAGTGTTAATGGCCTCAATATCAGGTCTAACGTTACACCCTGTAAGCGGCCAGCGTTTATGGTCTCAATATCATGTCTAACGTTACACCCTGCAAGGAGCCAGTGTTAATGGCCTCAATATCATGTCTAACGTTACACCCTGTTAGGAGCCAGTGTTAATGGCCTCAATATCATGTCTAACGTTACACTTGTAAGCGGCCAGCGTTAGTGGACTCAATATCATATCTAACGTTACACCTGTAAGAGGCCAGCGTTTATAGTCTCAATATCATGTCTAACGTTACGCCCTGTAAGGAGCCAGTGTTAATGGCCTCAATATCATATATAACGTTACCCCCTGTAAGGGGCCAGTGTCAATGGCCTCAATATCAGATCTAACGTTACACTCTGTAAGGGGCCAGTGTTAATGGCCACAATATCAGATCCCTGTAAGGGGCCAGTGTTAATGGCCTAAATATCAGGTCTAACGTTACCCTGTACGGGGCCAGTGTTAATGGCCTCAATATCATATCAAACGTTACACCCTGTAAGGGGCCAGAGTTAATGGCCTCAATATCAGGTCTGACGTTACACCCTGTATGGGGCCAGTGTCAATGGCCTCAATATCAGATCTAACGTTACACTCTGTAAGGGGCCAGTGTTAATGGCCACAATATCAGATCTAACGTTACACCCTGTAAGGGGCCAGTGTTAATGGCCTAAATATCAGGTCTAACGTTACCCTGTAAGGGACCAGTGTTAATGGCCTCAATATCAGACCTAACGTTACACTCTGTAAGGGGCTAGTGTTAATGGCCTCAATATCAGGTCTAACCTTACACCCTGTAAGGTCCCAGTGTTAATGGCCTCAATATCAGGTCTAACCTTACACCCTGTAAGGGGCCAGTGTTAACGGCCTCAATATCAGGTCTAACGTTACCCTATAAAGAGCCAGTGTTAATGGGCTCAATATCAGGTCTAACGTTACACCCTGTAAGCGACCAGCGTTAATGGTCTCAATATCAGGCCTAACGTTAAACCCTGTAAGCGACCAGCGTTAGTGGTCTCAATATCATATCTAACTTTACACCTGTAAGCGGCCAGCGTTTATGGTCTCCATATCATGTCTAACGTTACACTTGTAAGCGGCCAGCGTTAGTGGGCTCAATATCATATCTAACGTTACACCTGTAAGAGGCCAGCGTTTATAGTCTCAATATCATGTCTAACGTTACGCCCTGTAAGGAGCCAGTGTTAATGGCCTCAATATCATGTCTAACGTTACACCCTGCAAGGAGCCAGTGTTAATGGCCTCAATATCATATCAAACGTTACACCCTGTAAGGGGCCAGAGTTAATGGCCTCAATATCAGGTCTGACGTTACACCCTGTATGGGGCCAGTGTCAATGGCCTCAATATCAGGTCTAACCTTACACCCTGTAAGGGGCCAGTGTTAAGGGCCTCAATATCAGGTCTAACGTTACGCCCTGTAAGCGGCCAGCGTTTATGGTCTCAATATCATGTCTAACGTTACACTTGTAAGCGGCCAGCGTTAGTGGTCTCAATATCATATCTAACGTTACACCTGTAAGCGGCCAGCGTTTATGGTCTCAATATCATGTCTAACGTTACACCCTGTAAGGAGCCAGTGTTAATGGCCTCAATATCAGGTCTAACGTTACACCCTGTAAGGGGCCAGTGTCAATGGCCTCGATATCAGATCTAACGTTGCACCCTGTAAGGGCCCAGTGTTAATGGCCTCAGTATCAGGTCTAACGTTACACCCTGTAAGGGTCCAGTGTTAATGGCCTCAATATCAGATCTAACGTTACACTCTGTAAGGGGCTAGTGTTAATGGCCTCAATATCAGGTCTAACGTCACACCCTGTAAGGGGCCAGTGTTAATGGCCTCAATATCAGGTCTAACATTACACCCTGTAAGGGGCCAGTGTTAATGGCCTCAATATCAGGTCTTACGTTAAACCTTGTAAGCGACTAGCATAAATGGTCTCAATATCATATCTAACGTTACACCCTGTAAGGGGTCAGTGTTAATGGCCTCAATATCAGATCTAACGTTACATCCTGTAAGGGGCCAGTGTTAATGGCCACAATATCAGATCTAACGTTACACCCTGTAAGGGGCCAGTGTCAATGGCCTCGATATCAGATCTAACGTTACACCCTGTAAGGGCCCAGTGTTAATGGCCTCAATAACAGGTCTAACGTTACACCCTGTAAGGGGCCAGTGTTAATGGCCTCAATATCATATATAACGTTACACCCTGTAAGGGGCCAGTGTTGATGGTATCAACATCCGGTTTGAGGTTGCGCTGGTGATGGCTAACGTTGTTCCCTCGTTTTCATGTCTAATATTTTCTTGTAAATGGACAGCGTTAATAGCCTTCAATCCAGGTCTTCAATTCCACTAGCTGTAAATGGACATCATTAGCGGCCTGAATTTCAGGCCTCAAACATTTTTTTTAATGACCTTAATATCGAATTTAGTATTACCCTGTTTCATATACAACGTTAATAGCCTGAAGTTCTGGACTAACGTTATCGATAAAGGCGAGACAGATTTCGTTTTCTCAAATGGTTTTTCCCGTCGATAACGACACTCAAATAGCTTCTCGTTACTGATTACTGATGTAATCTTGTAAGTTCTTAGAAGATTCTTCATTCAATACATTTATATAGACAATGACATATATGAAATATAATGGTCATTAGACACGCTGATACAATTTTACGAATAACCAATCAAAACTGTGCCTGCTGTTCGGCTGGGGCTGATATAGCGGACTCGCCGCGGTGTTTGTGTAAGAAAGCGACTTAGGATAACGGCGTGGGTCATTAATTTTAAGGTATTTTATCTACATTGTCGATGTGTTAATCCGCCAACCATCACCATGTTTACAGTGGACAAATTGGTCTGGGTGACGAAGAACGTCTGGGGCACGGCCACGTGACCGGGATTAGGACCGCAGCAAATGGTGTGATTTAATGTCACGTGATAGTCCACATGATTAAGGTGCTTCAGTTCCGTTGTACTGGACAAGATTGAAGATACAAACCAACAGATGATGCACTCTTCAACAATTGTTTTGATATGAAGTGTTAGTAAATAAAGAGTTACAGAACCAGTCGATGGGTTTTTAATTTTTCTTCTGTTTCGGGGGAAATGAAAACCCTATAAGTGATTTTCTGCCCATTGCAACACTTGGAAACTATATGTTTTCTTTCCTTGCTTCCCTGCTCTATTTGTTTTTGCAACGGAATCTCCTCAGGTACCGACCGGTCGGATGTTAACAACATTTTCGTCGGACGTGGCAAGTGTGGGACCTATGTGTCGTTTTCCGGCGACAGTGGTGGCGTCAACGTTTTTGTGCTGAAGTCGTCATATGAGCTTAGCTTTTGTTAGGGCGTGAAACTCTATGCAAACAAAATTAGTACTGTAAAAGGAGTCACCATTATTCAATACTGAGTCCACATTATTGACCGAATTTAATAACTTTCCTCGGTATTATATATATATTTTTCACTCCACCCCCACTTCCACCCCACCCCCACC